>NW_024055717.1:2118499-2185870 GCF_902713615.1 Scyliorhinus canicula
TTCCGGCTCTCAAACGCTCCGGCTCCTACACTCCGGCTCTCACACCCCGGCTCTCACACTCCGGCTCTCACACCCCCGCTCTCACACTCCGGCTCTCACACTCTGGCTCTCACACTCCGGCTCTCACACTCCGGCTCCTACACTCCGGCTCTCACACTCCGGCTCTCACACTCCGGCTCTCGCATTCCGGCTCTAACAGTCCGGCTCCTGCACTCCAGTTCTCACACACCGGCTCCTACCCTCCGGCTCTCACACTCCGACTCCTACCCTCCGGCTCTCACACTCCGGCTCTCACACTCCGGCTCTCACACTCCGGCTCTCACATTCCGGCTCTAACACTCCGGCTCTCACACTCCGGCTCTCACACTCCGGCTCTCACAGTCCGGATCTCACACTCCGGCTCTCACACTCTGGCTCTCACTCCCCGGCTCTCACACTCCGGCTCTCACCCTCCGGCTCTCACACTCCGGCTCTCACACTCCGGCTCTCACACTCCGGCTCTCACATTCCGGCTGTCACAATCCGGACCTCACACTCCGGCTCTCACACTCCGGCTCTCACACTCCGGCTATCACATTCCGGCTCTCACACCCCGGATCTCACACCCCGGCTCTGACACTCCGGCTCTCACACTCCGGCTCTCACACACCGGCACTCACATTCCGGCTCTCACACCCTGGCTCTCACACTCCGCTCTCACACTCCGGCTCCTACACACCGGCTCTCACACTCCGGCTCTCACACTCCGGCTCTCGCATTCCGGCTCCAACAGTCCGGCTCCTACACTCCGGTTCTCACACACCGGCTCCTACCCTCCGGCTCTCACACTCCGACTCCTACCCTCCGGCTCTCACACTCCGGCACTCACACTCCGGCTCTCACACTCCGGCTCTCACATTCCGGCTCTCACACCCCGGATCTCACACTCCGGCTCTGACACTCCGGCTCTCACACTCCGGCTCTCACACTCCGGCTCTCACATTCCGGCTCTCACACCTCGTTCTGACACTCCGGCTCTCAACACCGGCTCTCACATTCCGGCTCTCAACTCCAGATCTCACATTCCGGCTCTCACACTCCGGCTCTCACACTCCGGCTCTCACATTCCGGCTCTCACACCCCGGATCTCACAATCCGGCTCTGACACTCCGGCTCTCACACTCCGGCTCTCACACTCCGGCTCCCACATTCCGGCTCTCACACCTCGCTCTGACACTCCGGCTCTCACACACCGGCTCTCACATTCCGGCTCTCACACTCCGGATCTCACATTCCGGTTCTCACACTCCGGCTCTCACACTCCGGCTCTCACACTCCGGCTCTCACACTCCGGCTCTCACCCTCCGGCTCTCACACTCCGGCTCTCACACTCCGGCTCTCACACTCCGGCTCTCACATTCCGGCTGTCACAATCCGGACCTCACACTCCGGCTCTCACACTCCGGCTCTCACACTCCGGCTATCACATTCCGGCTCTCACACCCCGGATCTCACACCCCGGCTCTGACACTCCGGCTCTCACACTCCGGCTCTCACACACCGGCACTCACATTCCGGCTCTCACACCCTGGCTCTCACACTCCGGCTCTCACACTCCGGCTCCTACACACCGGCTCTCACACTCCGGCTCTCACACTCCGGCTCTCGCATTCCGGCTCCAACAGTCCGGCTCCTACACTCCGGTTCTCACACACCGGCTCCTACCCTCCGGCTCTCACACTCCGACTCCTACCCTCCGGCTCTCACACTCCGGCACTCACACTCCGGCTCTCACACTCCGGCTCTCACATTCCGGCTCTCACACCCCGGATCTCACACTCCGGCTCTGACACTCCGGCTCTCACATTCCGGCTCTCACACTCCGGCTCTCACATTCCGGCTCTCACACCTCGTTCTGACACTCCGGCTCTCACACACCGGCTCTCACATTCCGGCTCTCACACTCCAGATCTCACATTCCGGCTCTCACACTCCGGCTCTCACACTCCGGCTCTCACACTCCGGCTCTCACATTCCGGCTCTCACACCCCGGATCTCACAATCCGGCTCTGACACTCCGGCTCTCACACTCCGGCTCTCACACTCCGGCTCCCACATTCCGGCTCTCACACCTCGCTCTGACACTCCGGCTCTCACACACCGGCTCTCACATTCCGGCTCTCACACTCCGGATCTCACATTCCGGTTCTCACACTCCGGCTCTCACACTCCGGCTCTCACACTCCGGCTCTCACACTCCGGCTCTCACACTCCGGCTCTCACACTCCGGCTCTCACATTCCGTCTCTCACTCCGACTCTTACATTCCGGCTCTCACACTCCGGCTCTCACACTCCGGCTCTCACACTCCGGCTCTCACACACCGGCTCTCACATTCCGGCTCTCACATTCCGGCTCTCACACTCCGGCTCTCACATTCCGGCTCTCAGACTCCGGCTCTCACACTCTGGCTCTCACACTCCGGCTCTCACACTCCGGCTCTCACGCTCCGGCTCTGACATTCCGGCTCTCACACTCCGGCTCTCACACTTCGGCTCTCACATTCCGGCTCTCACACCCCGGCTCTCACATTCCGGCTCTCAAACTCCAGCTCTCACACCCCGGCTCTCACACTCCGGCTCTGACACTCCGGCTCCTACACTCCGGCTCTCACACTACGGGTCTCACACTCCGGATCTCACATTCCGGCTCTCACACCCAGGCTCTCACACCCCGGCTCTCACACTCCGGCTCTCACCCTCCGGCTCTCACACCCCGGCTCTCACACTCCGGCTCCTCATCTCCGGCTCTCACAATCCAGCTCTAACTATCCGGCTCCTACACTCCGGCTCTCACACTCCGGCTCTCACTCCTCGGCTCTCAAATTCCGGCTCTCACACTCCGTCTCCTATACTCCAGCTCTAACTATCCGGCTCCTACACTCCGGCTCACACCCCGGCTCTCACACTCCAGCTCTCACATTCCTGCTCTCAAATTCCGGCTCCTACACTCCGGCTCTCACACCCCGGATCTCACACTCCGGCTCTCACACTCCGGCTCCTACACTCCGGCTCTCACACTCCGGCTCTCACACTCCGGCTCTCGCATTCCGGCTCTAACAGTCCGGCTCCTGCACTCCAGTTCTCACACACCGGCTCCTACCCTCCGGCTCTCACACTCCGACTCCTACCCTCCGGCTCTCACACTCCGGCTCTCACACTCCGGCTCTCACACTCCGGCTCTCACATTCCGGCTCTAACACTCCGGCTCTCACACTCCGGCTCTCACACTCCGGCTCTCACAGTCCGCATCTCACACTCCGGCTCTCACACTCTGGCTCTCACTCCCCGGCTCTCACACTCCGGCTCTCACCCTCCGGCTCTCACACTCCGGCTCTCACACTCCGGCTCTCACACTCCGGCTCTCACATTCCGGCTGTCACAATCCGGACCTCACACTCCGGCTCTCACACTCCGGCTCTCACACTCCGGCTATCACATTCCGGCTCTCACACCCCGGATCTCACACCCCGGCTCTGACACTCCGGCTCTCACACCGGCTCTCACACACCGGCACTCACATTCCGGCTCTCACACCCTGGCTCTCGCACTCCGGCTCTCACATTCCGGCTCTCACAATCCGGACCTCACCCTCCGGCTCTCACACTCCGGCTGTCACACCGGCTATCACACCCCGGCTCTCACACTCCAGCTCTCACATTCCGGCTCTCACAATCCGGACCTCACACCCCGGCTCTGACACTCCGGGTCTCACACTCCGGCTCTCAAACTCCAGCTCTCACACTCCGGCTCTCACACTCCGGCTCTCACACCCCGGCTCTCACATTCCGGCTCTCACACTCCGGATCTCACATTCCGGCTCTCACACTCCGGCTCTCACACTCCGGCTCTCACACTCCGGCTCTCACACTCCGGCTCTCACACTCCGGCTCTCACATTCCGTCTCTCACTCCGACTCTTACATTCCGGCTCTCACATTCCGGCTCTCACACCCAGGCTCTCACACCCCGGCTCTCAGACTCCGGCTCTCACCCTCCGGCTCTCACACCCCGGCTCTCACACTCCGGCTCCTCATCTCCGGCTCTCACAATCCAGCTCTAACTATCCGGCTCCTACACTCCGGCTCTCACACTCCGGCTCTCACTCCTCGCCTCTCACATTCCGGCTCTCACACTCCGTCTCCTATACTCCAGCTCTAACTATCCGGCTCCTACACTCCGGCTCTCACATTCCGGCTCTCACACTCCGGCTCTCACACCCCGGCTCCCACACTCCAGCTCTCACATTCCGCCTCTCAAATTCCGGCTCCTACACTCCGGCTCTCACACCCCGGCTCTCACACTCCGGCTCTCACACCCCCGCTCTCACACTCCGTCTCTCACACTCTAGCTCTCACACTCCGGCTCTCACACTCCGGCTCCTACACTCCGGCTCTCACACTCCGGCTCTCACACTCCGGCTCTCGCATTCCGGCTCTAACAGTCCGGCTCCTACACTCCGGTTCTCACACACCGGCTCCTACCCTCCGGCTCTCACACTCCTACTCCTACCCTCCGGCTCTCACACTCCGGCTCTCACTCTCCGGCTCTCACACTCCGGCTCTCACATTCCGGCTCTAACACTCCGGCTCTCACACTCCGGCTCTCACACTCCGGCTCTCACACTCCGGATCTCACACTCCGGCTCTCACACTCCGGCTCTCACACTCCGGCTCTCACACTCCGGCTCTCACACTCCGGCTCTCACATTCCGGCTGTCACAATCCGGACCTCACACTCCGGCTCTCACACTCCGGCTCTCACACTCCGGCTATCACATTCCGGCTCTCACACCCCGGATCTCACACCCCGGCTCTGACACTCCGGATCTCACACTCCGGCTCTCACACTCCGGCTCTCACACTCCAGCCCTCACACTCCGGCTCTCACTCCCCGGCTCTCACACTCCGGCTCTCACACTCCGGCACTCACATTCCGGCTCTCATACCCTGGCTCTCACACTCCGGCTCTCACATTCCGGCTCTCACAATCCGGACCTCACACTCCGGCTCTCACACTCCGGCTGTCACACTCCGGCTATCACACCCCGGCTCTCACACTCCAGCTCTCACATTCCGGCTCTCACAATCCGGACCTCACACCCCGGCTCTGACACTCCGGCTCTCACACTCCGGCTCTCACACTCCGGCACTCACATTCCGGCTCTCACACCCCGGCTCTCACACTCCGGCTCCTACACTCCGGCTCTCACACTCCGGCTCTCACACCCTGGCTCTGACACTCCGGCTCGCACACTCCGGCTCTCACACTCCGGCTCTCACACTCTGGGTTAAACTCCAGGGTTAAACTCAGGGTTATCAGGGTTAAACTCCATCTTCCATTTTTCGGCCCAGCTCTACATCCTATCAATGCCTCTTTGCAGCCTATAACAGCCCTCCACCTCATCAACTTCTCCACCAATCGTGGTGTAATCAGCAAATTTACTGACCCACACTTCATCCCCCTCCTCAAAGTCATTGATAAAAATCACAAATAGCAGAGGACCCAGCACTGGTCCCTGTGGTACACCACTGGAAAATGGTCTCCAGTCTGAACATCCACCACCACCACCCTTTGTCTTGTATGTGATAGCCAGTTACTTATCCAATTGGCCAAATTTCCCTCTATCCCACACCTCCTTACTTTCTTCATAAGCCGTCCATGGGGAAACTTATCAAACGCCTTACGAAAATCTATGTATACGACACCAACTGCTCTACGTTCATCTATTCATTTAGTTACCTCCTAAAAAAATCATTCAAATTTGTGAGGCCAGACTTACCCTTCACGAGTCCGTATTGGCTATCCTGGATAAAGCTGCCTCTTCACAAATGGTCATCAATCATATCCTACAGGACATTTTCCATCAACTTACCGAACGCCAA
This sequence comes from Scyliorhinus canicula, assembly GCF_902713615.1. Classification (NCBI taxonomy): domain Eukaryota; kingdom Metazoa; phylum Chordata; class Chondrichthyes; order Carcharhiniformes; family Scyliorhinidae; genus Scyliorhinus; species Scyliorhinus canicula. Next base: position 2,124,421 of record NW_024055717.1, read on the forward strand.
AGTAAGACTAATCGGTCTATAATCACCACGGTCATTCCTATTGCCTTTCTTGAACAGAGGAACAACATTCGACACTCTCCAGTCCTCTAGAACTATCCCCGTGGACAGTGAGGACCCAACGATCAAAGCCGAAGGCTCTGCAATCTCATCCATTGCCTCCCAAAGAATCCTTGGATAGATCCCATGTGGCCCAGGGGAATTGTCGACCCTAAGGTTTTTCAAAATTGCTAATACATCCTTCCTCAGATAATCACTCCTTCAGAAGCACGGTAGCATGGTGGTTAGCATAAATGCTTCACAGCTCCAGGGTCCCAGGTTCGATTCCCGGCTGGATCACTGTCTGTGTGGAGTCTGCACGTCCTCCCCGTGTGTGCGTGGGTTTCCTCCGGGTGCTCCGGTTTCCTCCCACAATCCAAAGATGTGCGGTTTAGGTGGATCGGCCATGCCAAATTGCCCGTAGTGTCCTAAAAAGTAAGGTTAAGGGGGGGGAGAGTTGTTGGGTTACGGGTATAGGGTGGATACGTGGGTTTGAGTAGGGTGATCATTGCTCGGCACAACATCGAGGGCCGAAGGGCATGTTCTGTGCTGTACTGTTCTATGTTCAGCCTTCCCGCCTGTATCACAATCATCCTCAAAACATGGCCCTTCTCCTTGGTGAACACTGAAGAAAAATATTGACCCAGCTCTTCTCCTATTTCTTCTGACTCCATGCACAAGTTCCCACTACTGTCCTTGTCCGACCCTGACCTCACACGTCATTCTTTTATTTCTCACATAAGCCTAAAAAGCCTTGGTGTTTCCCTTGATCCGACCCGACAAGGACTTCTCATTCCCCCTTCTCGCTCTCCTGAGCACTTTTTTTTTAGCTCATTCCTTGCTACCTTGTAACCCTCAAGCGACGCAACTGAACCTTGTTTTCTCATCCTTACATACGTTTCCTTTTTCCTCTTGACAAGACATTCATAGGGTTGTGTTCCCTCTTTTACCCTCTTTTGTGAACCATGGTTCCCTCACACAGATATGTCCTCCGTGCCTGACCTATCAAGGACACACAGTATTTGTTCCTTGAACAAGCTCCACTTTCATTTTGTGCCTTTCCCTGACAGTTTTTGTTCTCATCTTATGCTCCCTAATTCTCGCCTAATCGCGTCACAATTACCCCCCCCCCTCTAAATATAAACCTTACCCTGCCGCATGGCCCCATCCCTCTTCATTGCAACTTTGAAAAACACCGACTTGTGATCACTATCTCTAAAGTGCTCTCCCACAAACAAATTTAGCATTAGGCCCGGTTATTTACCCAGTACCAAATCTAATGTTCACCCCCCACCCCCCACCCGCACACCTCTTGTCCGCCTATCCACATATTGTGTCAGGAAACCCTCCTGCACACACTGTTCAAAAACTGCCCCATCCGAACTTTTCGAACTGTAAATGTTCCAATCAATATTTGGACAGTGAAAGTCACCCATGACAACTACCCTGAGACCTCCATACCTATTCATAATCTATTTTGTAATTTCTTCTTCCACATCTCTATTACTATTTGGGGACCTATAGAAAACTCCTAAAACTTGACCGCTCCTTTCCTATGTCTGACTTCTGCCCATATTACCTCAGTGGGCAGATCATCTTCGAACTGCCTTTCTGCACACGCTAAACTATCCTCGATTAACAATGCTACTCCTCCACCTCTTTTATCACCTTCCCTACACTTACTGAAACATCTATATCCCGGAAGTTCCAACAACCATTCCTGTCCCTGTTCTAACCGTCTCAGTAATGGCCACAATATCGTAGTCCCAAGTACAAATCTACACTCCAAGTTCACCTACCTTATTCCGGATGCTCCTTCTAGTGAAGTAGACACACCATAGAACATAGAACATAGAACATAGAACATTACAGAGCAGTGCAGGCCCTTCGGCCCACGACGTTGCACAGTCCTGTGAAACCCTTCTAAAGTCCCTCTACACTATTCCCTTATCGTCCATATGCCTATCCAATGACCATTTGAATGCGTTTAGTGTTGGCGAGTCCACTACTGTTGCAGGCAGGACATTCCACGCTCTTACTCCTCTCTGAGTAAAAAACCTACCTCGGACATCTGTCCTCTATCTATCTCCCTTCAATTTAAAGCTATGTCCCCTCGTGCTGGACATGACCATCCGAGGAAAAAGGCTCTCAATGACCACCCTATCAAATCCTCTGATCATCTTGTGTGCCTCAATTAAGTCCCCTATGAACCTTCTTCTCTCTAACGAAAAAAGCCTCAAGTCCTTAAGCATTCCTCGTATGATCTTCTCTCCATACCAGGCAACATTCTTGTAAATCTCCAATGTACCCTTTCCAATGCTTCCACATCCTTCCTATAATGTGGCGACCAGAACTGAACACAATACCCAAATGCGGCTGCACCAGAGTTTTGTACAACTGCAACATGACCTCATGGCTCCGAAACTCAATTCCTCTCCCAATAAAAGCTAACACACCGTACGCCTTATTAACAACCCTCTCAATCTGGATGGCAACTTTCAGGGATCTATGGACATGGGCACCGAGATCTCATTGCTCGTCCACACTACCAAGAATCTTACCGTTAGCCCAGTACTCTGCCTTCCTGTTATTCCTTCCAAAATGAATCACCTCACACTTTTCTGCATTAAACTCCATTTGCCACCTGTCAGCCCAGCTCTGCAGATTATCTATGTCCCTCTGTAACTTGTAACATCCTTCTGCACTGTCCACAACTCCACCGACTTTAGTGTTATCTGCAAATTTACTCACCCATCCTTCTAGGCCCTCCTCCAGGTCATTTATAAAAATGACAAACAGCAACGGCCCCAAAACAGATTCTTGTGGTACACCACTAGTTACTGGGCACCAGTCAGAGCATTTCCCATCAACCACCACTCTTTGTCTTCTATCAGCTAGCCAATTTCTGATCCAAACTGCTAAATCACCCTGAATCCCATGCCTCTGTATTTTCTGCAAAAGCCTACCGTGGGGAACCTTATCAAACGCTTTACTGAAATCCATATACACCACATCAACTGCTTTACCCTCATCCACCTGTTTGGTCACCTACTCGAAGAACTCAATGAGGTTTGTGAGGCACGACCTACACTTCACAAAACCATGTTGACTATCTCTAATCAAATTATTCCTTTCCAGATGATTATACACCCTATCTCTTATAAACTTTAGCGATGGAATGGGATAGGGATCGCGAAAACACGATCTGAGACATCGCGGACCCTGGCACCTGGGAGGCAATACACCAACCGCGAGTCTCTCTCGTTCCCACAGAATCTCCTATCTATCCCCCGCACTATGGAGTCTCCAATGACTAATGTTCTACTCCTTTCCCCCCTTCCCTTCTGAGCAACAGGGACAGACTCTGTGCCAGAGACCTGTACCCCATGGCACACTCAACAGTCCCCCACCCAACAGTATCCAAACCGGTATACCAGTTACTAAGGGGAACGACCACAGGGGATCCCTGTACTGACTGCTTTCCCTCAGCCCCTCTCACCGTCACCCATCTATCTTTATTCTTTTGGCGTAACTACCAACCCACCTTTTTGTCTGTCGGTACATTCCTGCGACCTTGATACCCTCCTCAGTACCTCACTACTCTCAACACTGGCTTCTGGACTGCAGCTCGTAGGGGACACTACAAGTGTAGTGTTTAGTGTTTAGGAACTGCCAAACATAAATACAGGTAAACAATAAATTACTTAAACAGCAGCCACTGCGCCCCGCACGATAACTGCAATCAGCTGTTATGGACCTGCGCAAACAATTTAAATGTTTACTACTTACCCAGCAGTAACTCTGTCTTCACTCCGACCGGATTCTGCTGGAAACTGCTGGCAGTAAGTTTTAAAAAAAATATTCTCGTTCTCAGCAAGCACTCACTCAGAACCACTGCGCCCTTCACAACAACACCTCAGGGGAAATAAAAATTACTTTCCAGTCACTAGCCAATCAATTACGTGGCGGCTGGGACGTCACGGTTCAACTTCTTTCTACTTCTACCTGCCCTCGAGTCTCCCTCTTGATCTTTACTGAGCAGGGATGCTCCCAGTGATTGTTTTTTTTTGTTAGAGGAGGATGTAGGGAGGGAAACACTGAAGAAGTTTTTTTTGGTTTTAACTGTCACTTGACCACAGCTCCTCCACAAATCACCTTCTAGATACAGTGACCACAATGTTCTGATGCAAATTTCCCCGCAACAGCCAATCAGCAGCTCCGCCCTACTGACCTCTGCTGCTGAGTCCATGTCTATAAAACATACAGGCAATATTTTTTGGCCTTGCCGCACAATGCCCACACCTATCTTCCACCCATTCAAAACACTTGCTAATCCTGGCCACCGTCATGTGCGCCCTGTGGACCCACTGAATAAGGATGCATTCATCACCCCTCCCCGGTCTCCAAGCCTCCTCCACCTCCTTCTCCAAATCTTCACTTAGCCTTCACTGCCCCCACCGTGGCTTCCATCCAATCCATCAGCTCCTTATACATATCCGGCACATTACCTTCAACTACCCCTGTTTGTGACACCATCTTGCCCTGTAGCCCCTGGGGCGACAGATGGGGAACGGATAGTGCTTGCTTCTTAACAAAATCCCTCACCTGTAAATAGTGGAACCAATTCCCGGCGGCAACTCACATTCCTCCACCAACCGCTTCAACCTCGATAAGATGCCTCCAACAAATGGATTCCCAAACAGCTCAATCCCCGTCTGTTACCATATCGACCTCCCCCGGGCCAGACCGCCCGCCGTCCTGAGCGAAGCTATAGTTCCCTCAAATCGGTGCCCAATCCGAGGCTCCTTCCAGAATCATGTGCCTGCATACTCCGTGTCGCAACCACGATCAGGCCTCTGGGGTATCTGGCCGGCGAGAACAGTAATGGCGCCGTCAACAGAGCCTGCAAACTCGAGCCCATAAAAGATGCTGCCTCTGTCGACTTCCAAACCGACTCTTCCCCCACTACCCACTTCCGAACCATGGCTATATTCACCGCCCAATGATAATTTACTTTATTTGGAAGAGTTCGCTCACCGCCGACCACACTCCCGCAGCACCATTTTGACCGCGGGGCTTTATCCACCCAAACAAACCCCTAAATCAATGCATTCGCCCCCTGAAAAAAGGCCATCGTAATGAAGATCGGGAGATTCTCAAACACAACTAAACACCTCGGTAGAACCGATATCTGTACCTGCAGCACCGGTCCCCCCCCCCCCCCCCCAGTGACAGCGGGAGCACATTCCATCTTCTAAATTTCCCCTTCCTCTGCTGTACGAGCAGAGCCAGATTGACCTGGTGCAGCCACTCCCACCGCCTCGCCTCCTTAACACGCAAATAGCGAAAGATCGACCCCACCTCTCTTAACAACAATTCCCCCAGCCTCTTCTCCTGCCTCCTCGCTGCAATTCCAAAATCCTCGCTCTTCCCCATATTCAATAAATATCCCGAGCACAGGCCGAATTCCTCCAATATACCTACAGTCGCCCCAATACCTGCCAAAGGGTTTGATATGTAGGGAAGTAAATCGTCCCCGTACAACGAGACCTCATGCTCCACCCTCACCTGCACTATCTCCTGCCAGTCCATTGCCTCTCAGCGCCATTGCCATATTCTCTGCAGGAAACGCAAGTAGCAGTGGGGAGAGGGGGCACCTGCCTCATTCCCCAGGGCAGCCTGAAATATGCCAAACTCACCTGGTTTGTTCGGACACTCCCTGCTGTCTTCCCACCCGGTACAACAGCCAGACCCAGTCCATAAACCACTGCCCAAACCCAAAGCGCCCCAGCCCCTTCCATACCTTACCCCAGTTCATCCCCCCCCCCCACCCGGTACAGCAGCCACACCCAGTCCATAAACCACTGCCCAAACCCAAAGCGACCCAGCTCCTCCCATACCTTACCCCAGTTCACCCGATCGAAGACCTTCACTGGATACATGTCGACAACCAATTCCACACTTCCTCCATCCGGGGTCATCATTATATCATTCAGAAGACGTCTGATGTAGGTCGACAAATGCCTTTCCATAACAAAGCCCGTCTGGTCTTCTCCAATCACCCCTGGCACACATCCTCAATCCTTGAGGTCACAATCTTAGCCAGCAACTTGTCACCCACATTTAAAGCGGAACTGGCCTGTCGGCCCCACACTGCTCCGGATCCTTATCCCTCTATTAAATTACGAAGATCTAGGCCTGTGATAACGTAGGGGGATCAGATCCTGCTCACTCACCTTATTAAACCCCCTAACCAGCAGGAGCCCCAAATCATCCATTTTGTAAAATTCCACCGAGAAACCGTCCGGGCCCTTGGCCTTCCCTGTCTGCATGGCCCCCAGACCCTCAACCAACACCACCCCCACCAGCCCAATGAGAGCTTCCAATCCCTCCATCATGTCCTCCTCCACGTAGGGAACTCCAATCCCTCGGAAAAAACGGCTCTTTCCCTCCAACCCGACCGCGGGTTCCGACTCATACAGGCACTTAAAAAATCCTCAAACACCCCCTGCATCCCCACCGAGTCCAGGATCATGCCCTCTCGTGCACAGCCTTCACTTTTCCGATTTCCCTCGCTGCCTCCGGCTTCTGAAATTGATGAGCCACCATCCTACTTGCATTCCCTCCGTATTGACAGACTGCCCCTTAGCTCCCTTTAATCACCCCCCTGCCTTGCCCATGGGTATCAGTGCAAACCATATCTGGAGTTTCTGTAGCTCGACCCACAATCCCGCCCCGGGGCCTCCGAATATCTCCTATCGACCCGCATGATATCATCCACCAACCTCGCCATCTCCACCCGCACCATCTGATCTCTGTCCGCCCGGATAGGGATAAATTCCTCCCTAATACTGCCTTAGGTGTCTCCCACAGCATGGCAGCCACCATCTCACTCCTGTAGTTCAGCTACACATATCGCCGGATAGTATCCCGAACTCGCTCACAAACCTCCTCACCCGCCAACAGCCCCACATCAACCTCCACTGCGGCGCAGCCCCACACCAACCTGCACTGCGGCTCAGCCCCACACCAACCTCCACTGCGGCGCAGTCCAACACCCCCGGCTCACCTACAAATCCACCCAATGCGCGCATGAGCTGAAACCAGAACTGCGAGTACTCCACAGAAACCAACCCCGCCAATAACGTCCTGTCGAACACAACATAGTCGATCCCGGAGAGCACCCTATTCACATGGGAGAGAAATAGGAGGCGTTGCCCTCGGTCGACATATCCTACACGGGGCTAACCACCCACCCCCCGCCCCACCCAACCCCCGCAATCCTCCTCCCCGCGTACTCCATACATCAGCTCAGTTACCTCAGCAACGCCGAATCCCTCCCCGACCTCGAGATCGACCTACCCATTTTCGGTCAAAAAGCTGTTCAGATATTCCTCCCTATTATCAACCGGAGCGAGTCCAGGTCCTGGGGCTTCCCCAGGAACCGTCTCATAAACTCGACATCGTCCCAGTGCGGGGCATAAACACTCAGCAACACCACAGGCATCCCATCCAATTTGCTACTCCTCATTACCAACCTCTCCCGGAGTCTGCCACATTTGTCCCAAATTCAAAAGCGAACCCTTTAATTCTCCGCACTGCCACCCTGCCCGTCTTCCAATCCAATCATGAGGGCAATAACTGCCCTAACCAGCCTACCCTGAGCCCAGTTTGATCCCCAATGTTCAGTTGTGTTTCCAGTAAGAATGCCCCATCCACGTCTACAGCTCCTCAAAAGCGCAAACACGTGAGCTTTCTTCATCAGCCCATTCAACACTCCCACATTCCATGTGATCAACCTGATGTGGGATCACACCGCCCCTCCCCCATAAACCACATCCCCTCCCCCCGGAACAGCCTCCATCCCGTATCCCGCACCTCCTCAGGCCCGCACTCGGATGCCTACATACATCTGTTCACCTGGTACCACATTTCAAAAGCCCCTGCACTGTCAGCAGTCCCTCGTCGTCGTCCCCCCCATCCCGCAAAAAACAATTCCATCCCCCATCAACACACTGACCACCTGCTCACTCCCCCCCCCCTATACGTCCGTGAGCTAGCGCACCCAACTAGCCTGGCAGTGCCCGCCCATGGCGCCCAGCATCCTACCCGCCAGATTGCCCTCCCCGCCCCCTCACAAACACCATCCTGGTGCAAACAACAACATGAACATTCAAAGACCGATGGAGAAAAGACAATCGCAAGCCCACAGAAGAACAAAGGACCATGGCCGCCACAGAGTGAAACAAAAAACAGATGAGCTCACTGCATTTACGCACGACCCATTCACATTCCAACCGACCCCGAAACCCCGCCCCCAAGAACTCGCCGATAGGGGAAATAAAGCCGGCTCAAAAAATAAAGAAGTTCCTGTCCAATTGAGGGGCCTCACAGCTTCTGCACTCAAACCATCAATGTCATTCAGGGTCAATATATTATTATCCATTTTAATATATCCCTGCATCTGCATTATGGACGAGGGCATGCTGGGCTCCAAGTGCCTTTGTACAGCTGCACTTAACCTACACATTTTTGGATTGTAGGAGTAAGAGCCAGGTATATATGGGGGAATGTACAAACACCACACGAACAGTGACCCAGGGCCGGGAACAAACGCGGGTTCGCGGAACCGAGAAGCAGCATCGTCAGCCATTGCGCCACGGTGCAGCCAACACCTTCAAAGCATTTCAGATAAATTCTTCACAATTGTTCCACCTGCCAAACAGAGAAACAGATCGAGAGAGCCTCCCAATAGAGTTACTGCACAGGATTAGATGCAGAGTAAAGCTCTTTCCTCAGTGTCCCCATCAAACACCCACGTCAGATACAACACGGGGTTAGATCCAGAGTAAAACTCCCTCTACACTGTCCCCATCAAACACTCCCAAGACAGGTACAGCACGGGGTTAGATACAGAGTAAAGCTCCCTTTACACTGTCCCCATCAAACACTCCCAGGACAGGCACAGCACGGGGTTAGATAGAGTAAAGCTCCCTCTACACTGCCCCCATCAAATACTCCCAGGCCAGGTACAGCACAGGGTTAGATACAGAGTAAAGCTCCCTCTACACTGTCCCCATCAAACACTCCCAGGACAGGTACAGCACGGGTTTAAATACATGAAAAATATACCTCTAGAGTGTACCCATTAGCATTCCCTTGGCAGACACAGCTCAGGATTTTCACAGTAAATGGCAGAAGCCTTCGGCGTGTGGGCAGACAGCCGATCTGGGCGGACACATCAGCACCTCACTGGAAGCGGCAACGAGGTGGATAAGGTTGTCAAGGAGATCTCCGGTAGAGGGCACCACGATACCTCAGGGTTGGCACTGCTGCCTGACGAAGCCGAAGTCCCAGATTAGAATCCGCCTGTGGATCATTGTCTGTGTGGAAGTTGCTCATTCTCACCGTGTCTGCGTGGCTTTCGCTCCAACAACACAAAGATGTGCAGTTTACGTAGATTGACCAAGCTACATTGTCCATTCATTTGAAAAAATGAATTGAATACTCTAAATTTTAAATAAAAAAGTAGACCTCCGGCATGCTTGCGTTCATTGGATGTGGCATTGATTTTAATATTCGCAGGTTCTGTAGAGCTGTAGAGAACCTTACTTCTGTCACATTTGGAATATTATTTGCAATACTGGTCGCCACAGTAGATGGATGTGGATACCTTTGAGAGGGTACAGAATCGGGCTACCAATTGTTGATCGGTTTGTGTTTGGGCTGAGGCTTGTAGTGTGGGTCGGTTGGTCTTTATGTCCCTCATATCAAGCTTGCCACTGAATGAGATGAACTCAGGGTATTTGGAGCTGCAGATGGGTGCGAGTGACGTGTTTCCACTGTATGATGCGTGGCGGGAGGCAAACATGGTGCCCTGCCGTTTAAGCTGGACGGGGAACGGCTTTGGTACCTGGCGATCCACGTAATCCATGAGTGGGGCACAATGCGTAGGTGGATACGTTTTCTTCTCAAAGCATTGTATCAATACAAAAATTAATCCCACTGACCCGCTCTCTCCCAATAGCTCTGTATCCATCCCCAAACTCAGGACAGCACTCCGCTCTCTCCCCAAAACCGTGTATCAATCCGCAAACTCATTCCGCCCCATTCTGTCCAAATAGACATGTATCAATCCACAAAATAATCCCACTGCCAACCTCTCTCTTTTTAGCCCTGTATCAATCCCCAAACTGATCCCACTGCCCCACTCTCTCCCCACAGCCCTGTGTCAACACCCAAACTAATCCCACTGCCCCACTCTCTCCTCATAGCCCTGTATCAATCCCAAACGAATCCCACTGCCCCACTCTCACCCCATAGCCCTGCACCGACCCCAAACAGATCCCACTGTCCCACTCTCTCCCCATAGCCCTGTATCAATCCCAAACTAATCCCCCTGCTCCACTATCTCTCCAAAGCCCTGTATCAATCCCAAACTAATCCCACAGCCCCACGCTCTCCCCAGAGCCCTGTAGCGGCCCAAATCTATTCCCACTTCCGCGCTCTCTCCCCATAGCCGTGTACCAATCATAAACTAATCCCACTGCCCCGCTCTTTCCCCGTAGCCCTGTATTATTCTACAAACTGATCCCACTGACCCACTCTCTCCCCAGAGCCCAGTGTCAATCCACAAACGAATCCCACTGCTCGACTCCCTGCCCAAACCCCTGCATCAATCCACAGACTAAACCCACTTCTCGACTCCCTCCCCATTGACCTGTATCAGTTCCCAAACTAAACCCACTGCCCCACTATCTCCCCATAGAACTGAAGCAATCACCAAACTAATCACACGGCCCCACGCTCTCCTTATGAACCTGTATCAATCCACAAACGAATCCACCTTTCCCGCTTCCTCCCCTTTCCCTGTATCAATCCACAAACTAAACCCACTGTTCGACTCCCTCCCCATCGCCCTTTATCAATCCCCAAACTAATATCGCTTCCCGCTCTCCTCCCATAGCCCTGTATCAATCCACAAACTAAACCCCACTGCCCCATTCTCACTCCATAGCCCTGCCTCAATCAACGAACTAAACCCACTGCCCAGATCTCTCGCCATAGCCCCGTATCAATCCCCAGACTAACCCACTGCCCCACCTTCCCCCATAGCCCCGTATCAATCCTTAAACTAATCCCACTGCCCTGCTCTCTCCCCATAGTCCTGTAACAATCCACAATCTAATCCCACTACTCCGCTCTCTCTCCATAGCCCCGTATCAATCCCCAGACTAAACCCACTGTCCCACTCTCTCCCCATAGCCCCGTATCAATCCTCAAACTAAACCCACTGCCACATTCTCTCCCCATAGCCCTGTATCAATCCCCAAACTAATCCCACTGCCCCACTCTCTACCCATAGCTCTGTATCAATCCCCAAACTAACCCCACTGCTCCGCTCTCTCCCCATAGCCCCGTATCAATCCCCAAACTAATCCCACTGTCCCACTCACTCCCCATAGTCCTGCATCAATCCGCAAACTAATCCCACTGACCCGCTCTCCCCACAGCCCTGTATCAATCTCCAAACTAATCCCACAGCCGCACTGTCTTCCCAGAGACATGTATCAATCCCCAAACTAACCCCACTGCCCCAGTTTCTCCCATAGCCCTGTATCAATCCCCAAACTAATCCCACTGCCCCGCTCTCCGCATAGACCTGTATCAATCGTCAAACTAATCCCACCGCCCCACTCTCCCCATAGCCCTGTATCAATCCACAAACTAAACCCATTGCCCCGCTCTCTCCCCATAGTCCTGTATCAATCCTCAAACTAATCCCACTGCTCCGCTCTCTCCCCATAGCCCTGTATCCGTCCCCAAAACAATTCCACAGCCCCGCTCTCTCTCCATAGCCCTGTGTCAATGCACAAACTAATCCCACTACCCCAGCATCACCACTTTGCCCGAGAACATTCCACAAATTGATTGCACTTCGCCACCCTCTCCCTATCGCCCTGGGTCATTTCACAAACAGATCCCACTGTCCGGCGTCTGCCTGTTGTCCTGGAGCATTCAACAATCATATCCCAACGTCCCAGCCTCTCTTTATTGTCCTGGATCAATCCACAAACAGATCTCACTGCCCCTGCCTCACCCTATTGTCCTGGATCATTCCACAAACAGATCCCGTGCCCCTGCCTCTCCCTATTGTCCTGGATCATTCCACAAATGCTCCCACTGCCCCAGCCTCTCCCTAACTCCCGAATAGTATGTTGCCTCCCCGGGTGCTCGGATCAGGGTTGTCTCCGATCGGCTGCAGGACATACTGAAGGGGGAGGGTGAACAGCCAGTTGTTGTGGTGCATATAGGCACCGACGATATAGGTAAAAAAAAGGGATGAGGTCCTACAATCAGAATTTATGAAGTTAGTAGATAAGTTAAAAAGTAGGACCTTAATGGTAGTAATCTCAGGATTACTACCAGTGCCACGGGACAGTCAGAGTAGAAATTCAAGAATAGTCAGAATGAATACGTGTCTTCCGAGATGGTGGAGGAGGGAGGGGTTCAGAATTTTGGGACATTGGAACTGGTTCTGGGGGCGGTGGGACCATTAAAAACCGGATGGTCTACACCTGGGCAGTACTGGAACCAATGTCCTAGGGGGTGCTTTTGCGAATACTGTCGGGGAAGTTTCAAACTAATGTGGCAGGGGGATGGGTACTAGGTTAGGAAGTTAGAGGTCAGTAAAGAAGCAGTAACTAAAGCCAGTAAGGTACGAGACAATAAACTCAATGTGACTAAGGGGAAGAATAGACAGGGAAGAGATTATGAACGCAAAGGTTGTCTGAGGTGCATTTCTTTTAATGCGAGGTGTAGCTGGTAAGGCAGATGAATTTAGGGCTTGGATCAGTACCTGGAAATATGATGATATTGGTATTACTGAGACTTGGTTGAGGGATGGGCAGGACTGGCAACTGAATATCCCAGGGTATAGATGCTTCAGGGGGGACAGCGAGGAAGGTAGAAGGGGTGGAGGAGTTGCATTACTCGCCAGAGATGATATCACCGCTGTGATTAAGGAGGGCACGATGGAGGATTCGAGCACTGAGGCAATATGGGTGGAGCTGAGAAATAGGAAGGGTGCAGTAACATTGTTGGGACTTTACTACAGGCCTCCCAAAAGCGAGCATGAAGTAGAGTTACAAATATGCAGACAGATTATAGAATAATGTAGGAGCAATAGGGTGGTTGTGATGGGAGATTGTAACTTCCCCAACATTGAATGGGATTCGTGTAGTGTTGGAGGCGTAGATGGAGCAGAGTTTGTAAGGAGCATCCAGGAGAGTTTTTTAGAGCAGTATGTAAATAGTCCAACTCGGGAAGGGGCCATACTAGACCTGGTATTGGGGAATGATCCCGGCCAGGTGGTTGATGTTTCAGTTGGTGATTACTTTGGGAATAGCAATAACAATTCCGTAAGTTTTAGAATACTCATGGACAAGGACAAGAGGGGTCCGAAAAGAAGAGTACTAAATTGGGGAAAGGCAGAGTATAACAGAATTCGGCAGGAGCTTGGGAATGTGGATTGGAAGCAGCTGTTTAAGGGTAAATCCACATTTGAAATGTGGAAGTCTTTTAAGGAAAGGTTGATTAGGGTGCAGGACAGACATGTTCTTGTGAAAATGAAAGATAGAAATGGCAAGATTAGGGAACCATGGATGACGGGTGAAATTGTGAGACTAGCTAAGATGAAAAAGGAAGCATACATAGGATCGAGGCAACTCAAAACTGATTAAGCTTTGGAGGAATATCGGGAAAGTAGGACGAATCTCAAATGCGCAATAAAGGGGGCTAAAACGGGTTATGAAATATGTTTGGCTAACAGGGTTAAGGAAAATCCCAAAGCATTGTAATCGTATGTAAGGAGCAAGAGGATAACTAGAGAAAGGATTGGCTTACTTGAAGACAAAAGAGGGAATTTATGCGTGGACTCAAAGGAAATGGGTGAGATTCTTAATAAGTACTTTGCATCGGTATTCACAAAGGAGAGGGAAAATATGGATGTTGAGGTTAGGGATGGATGTTTAAATACTCTCGGTCAAGTTGTCATACGGAACGTGGAGGTTTTGGGTATTCTGAAAGTCATTAAGGTGGACAAGTCCCCAGGACCGGATGGGATCTATCCCAGCTAACTGTGGGAAGCGAGGGTCGAAATAGTTGGGGCCTTAACAGATATCGTTGCAGCATCCTTGAGCACGGGTGAGGTCCCGGAGGACTGGAGAATTGTTAATGTTGACCCTTTGTTTAAGAAGGGTAGCAGGGATAATCCAGGGAATTATAGACCTGTGAGCTTGACGTTAGTGGTAGGCAAACTGTTGGAGAAGATACTGAGGAATAGTATCTATTCACATCTGGAAGAAAATAGACTTATCAGTGACAGGCAGCATGGTTTTGTGCAGGGAAGGCCATTTCTTACAAATCTAATAGAATTCTTTGAGGAAGTGACAAAGTTAATTGATGAGGGAAGGGCTGCAGATGTCGTATACATGGACTTCAGTAAGGCGTTTGATAAAGTTTCCCATGTCAGGTTGATGGAAAAAGTGAAGTCGTATGGGGTTCAGCGTGTACTAGCTAGATGGATAAAGAAATGGCTGGGCAACAGGAGACAGCGAGTAGTGGTGGAAGGGAGTGTCTCAAAATGGAGAAAGGTGACCAGTGGTGTTCCACAGGGATCCGTGCTCCGACCACTGTGTTCGTGATCTACATAAATGACCTGGAGGAAGGTATAGGTGGTCTGATTAGCAAGTTTGCAGATGATACTAAGATTGGTGGACTTGCAGATAGCGAGGAGGACTGTCAGATAATACAAGAAAATATATTTAGATTGGAGAGTTGGGCAGAGAAATGGCAGATGGAGTTCAATCCAGGCAAATGCGAGGTGACGCATTTTGGAAGGTCAAATTCAAGAGCGGACTATATGGTCAATGGAAGGGTCTTGGGGAAAATTGATGTGCAGAGAGATCTGGGAGTTCAGGTCCATTGTACCCTGAAGGTGGTAACGCAGGTTGATAGAGTGGTCAAGAAGGCATACAGCATCCTTGCCTTCATCGGACCGGGTATTGAGTACAAGAGTTGTCACGTCATGTTACAGTTGTACAGGACTTTGGTTCGGCCACATTTTGAATACTGCGTGCAGTTCTCGTCGCCACATTACCAAAAGGATGTGGATGCCTTGGAGAGGGTGCAGAGGAGATTCACCAGGATGTTGCCTGGTATGGAGGGTGCTAGCTATGAAGAAAGGTTGAGTAGATTAGGATTGTTTTCGTTGGAAAGACGGAGGTTGAGGGGGGACCTGGTTGAGGTCTACACAATTATGAGAGGTATGGACAGGGTGGATAGCAACAACCTTTTCCCAAGAGTGAGTTACAAGGTGTCACGATTTGAAGGTGAGAGTGGGAAAGTTTAAGGGAGATGTGCGTGGGAAGATTTTTACGCAGAGGGTGGTGGGTGCCTGGAATGCTTTACCAGCGAAGGTGGGAGAGGCGGGCACGATAGCATCATTTAAGAAGCATCTCGATAGGTATATGAATGGGCGGGAACAGAGGGAAGTAGACCTTGGAAAATAGGGGACAGGTTTAGATAAAGGATCTGGATCGGCGCAGGCTGGGAGGGCCGAAGGGCCTGTTCCTGTGCTGTAATTTTCTTTGTTCTTTGTTCTAATGTCCTGGCTGATTCCACAAACAGATCCCACTGCCCCAGCCTCTCCCCATTGTTCTGGATCAATCCCGAATCAGATCCCACTGTCCCAGCCTCTCTTTATTGTCCAGGATCATTCCACAAACAGGTCCCTCTGCTCCAGCCTCTTCCTATTGGCCGGAATCAACCGAGAAACAGACCCCATTCCACAGCCTCTTCTTTTTGACGAGTATCATTCCACAAACAGATCCCACTGGTCCAGTCTCTCCCTATTGTCCTGGATCATTCCACAAACAGCTCCCACTGCCCCAGCCTCTCCCTGTTGTCCTGGATAATTCCAGAAACAGATCCCACTGCCCCAGCCTCTCCCTATTATGCTGGATAATTCCACAAATAGATCGGACATCAAAGGTAGTGAACTCAGGATTACGACCGGTGCCACGTGCAGGTCAGATGAGAAGTGAAAGGATATACAGGATTAATAGGTGGCTGAAGGGATGGTGTCAGGGGGAGGATTTTAGATTCCTGGCGAATAGGGACCGGTTCTGGTGGAGGTGGCGCCTGTAGAAACCGGAAGGGTTAAACCTGGGCAGGCCCGGAACTGATGTCCGGGGAGGGGGCGCGGGATATTTCCTGGATCGGTTGGGGACGGTTTAAACTAATATGCCACGGAGGTGGGAACCTATTCAATGAGACAGAGAACGAGGAACAAGGACAAATGCAAACGGTAGAAACATGAACACGAAAAGAGATAGGTAGAGAAACCAAGGACAAAATTCAAATATGGCGGTAGAGAAACATATTGGGAGCAAGAAAAACATTGTGAAAAAACAAACTTAAAGGCTCTGTACCTGAATGTGCGGAGCATTTGCAATAAAGTGGATGAACTAATCATGCAGATCGATATAAATGCACATGATATAATTGGGATAATGGGGACATGGCGACAGGGTGAACACGGACGGCAACTGAATGTCCCAGGGTTCTCAGCATTTAGGATTAACAGGCATAAAAAGTTGGTGGCGTGGCACTGCTGGCTAAAGAGGAAATTGGCACAATAGTGGGAAAGGATATAGCTCCGACAATGTGGAATCTGTATGAGTTCAGAAATCCCAAGAGACAAAAAACATTAGTGTTTATCATACATAGACCCTAAACTACACTGGCGAGGTTGGGAATTGCATTAAACAAAAACATAGAGATGTATGTAATAAAGGAGTATCGGCGATCATGGGTGATATTAATCTTCCCATAATTAGGCATATAAAATTAGCCACAATGCCGGACAGGAGGATTTCCAAGATTGTATACAGAATGGTTTTCTTGACCAGTATGTGGAGGAACCAACTAGAGAGCAGGCCATGTTAGACTGGATACTGTATCATGAGAAGGGAATCATTGCCAATCTGGCTGTGCGTGACCACTTGGGTATGAGAGACCATAACATGATAGAATTTTTTTTATCAATATGGAGTGAAGTAGTTAGTTCGGAGATCTGTGCGCTGAATCTTAATAAAGAGAACTATGATGATATGAGGCGTGAGTTGGCCTTGATAGATTGCGGACAGTTACATAAACGGATGAAATGAAAAAAAAGAAAATCGCTTATTGTCACGAGTAGGCTTCACTGGTTACTGTAATAAGCCCCTAGTCGCCACATTCTGGCGCCTGTCCGTGGACTGAACCGTGTTGCTGTCCTGCTTGGTCTGCTTTAAAAGCCAGAAATTTAGCCCAGTGAGCTAAACCAACCCCATTCGCCTGACAGTCGATAGACAATGGCAAACATTCAAGGAACGCATGGAGGAACTACAGCAATGGTTCATTGCTGTCTGGCACAAAAGCAAAGGGGGTAAGAGGGACAATCCATAGCTTACAAAGGAAATTAGAAATAATATCCGATAAAAGGAAGCATACAGATTGGCCAAGAAAAATAATAGGTCTGAGGATTGGAAGCAGTTTAGAATTCAGCAAAAAAGGACGGAGGGATTGATTATGAAGGGGAAGGAAAATACGAAAGGAAGCTTGCAGGGAACATAAAGACTGACGCTAAGGGTTTCCACAGATATGTGAAGAGAAAGAGATTGGTAAAGAGAAAAGTAGGCCCACTACAGACAGAAACATGAGAATGCTTAACAACGGACAAAGAAATGGCTGAGCAATTGAATACATAATTTGGTTCTGTATTCACAAATGAGGCCACAAATCAGATCCCAGAAATCTTGGAGAATGAAAGGCTTAGTGAGAGGGAAGAATTGAGGAAGATAAGCTTTAGTGGATAAATAATGCTGGAAAAACTGATGGATTTGAAGGCGGATAAATTCCCAGGGCCTAAGAATCTGCATCCTGGAGTGCCTTAAGAGGTGGCTATGGAAACAGTGGATGCATTGGTTGTCATCTTCCGGGGTTCTAAAGACTCTGGAACTGTCCCTGCAGATTGGAGGGTGCCTCACGCCATTCTGATTATCAAAAAGGGAGGTAGAGAAAAAACAGGGATTATAGACCAGTAAGACAAACTTCGGTAGTGGGGAAAATGCTTGAATCATTTATCGAGGATTTAATAATGGAACGTTTAGAAGGTAATGGCAGGATCAGTGAGAGTCAGTATGGATTTTAGAAGGGGAAAATTATGCTTGATAAATCTGCTTTAATTCTTTGAAGAGGCAACCAGTACAGTTGACAAGGGGATGCCAGTAGATGTGGTATATTTGGACTTTCAGAAGGCGTTTGACAAAGTCCCGCATCAGAGATTATTGTGCAAAATTAAAGCGCATGGCATTGGGGGAAATGTATTTAGGTGGATCGAAAACTGGTTTGTAGAGAGGAAACAAAGAGTAGGGATTAAAGGGTCCCTTTCAAATTGGCAAACAGTAACCAGTGGTGTACCACATGTATCGGTTTTGGGACTCCAGCTATTAAAAGCATATATTGTTGATTTGGATGAGGGAACAAAATGTAACATCTCAAAGTTTGCACATGATACCAAATTAGGTGGGAGGGTGAATAGTGACGAGGATGCTGGGAACCTAGAGCACGATCTGGACAGGTTCGGCGAGTGGGCAAACCAATGGCAGATGCAGTATAATTTGGATAAGAGTGAGGTTATTCAGTTTGGAAGCAAAAACAGAAAGTCACATTTTTAATCGAATAGTTGGGAGAGGGGAGTGTGCAGTGGGACCTGGGTGTTCCTGTGCACCATTCGCTGAAGGTAAACGTAGGTGCAGCAGGCGGGAAATTAATCTAATGGTATGTTAGCCTTCATTGCGAGAGGTTTCGAGTATAGAAGCAGAGATGTGTTGCTGCAATAGTACAGGGCGTTGGTGAGGCCACACTTGGAGTATTGTGTACAGTTTTGGTCTCCTTCTCTGAGGAAGGATGTTCTTGCTCTCGAGGGTTGCAGCGAGAGGTTTACCAGGTGATTGCAGGGATGGCGGGACTGTCATATGAGGAAACATTGACTAGGTTGGGATTTTTCTTGTTGGAGTGCAGAAGAATGAGGGGGGATCTCATAGAGAGTTATAAAATTCTAACAGGACTAGACAATGTAGATGCAGCGAAGATGTTACCAATGATTGGTGTGCCCAGAACCAGACGATTCAGAGTAAACCATGTTGGACAGAGATAAGGAGACATTTCTTCACACAAAGAGTGGTGATCCTGTGGAATCCATTGCCTCAGGATCTAGTTGATGCTAACACATTGAATATATTCGTTTTTATTAATAAATTTAGATTACCCAATTATTTTTTCCAATTAAGGGGCAATTTAACGTCGCCAATCCACCTACTCTTCACATTTTTGTGTTGTGGGAGCGAAACACACGCAGTCACAGGGAGAATGTGCAAACTTCACACGGACAGTGACTCAGAGCCGGGATCGGAACTCGGACCTCAGCGCCGTGAGGCAGCTAAGCTAACCACTAGGCCACCGTGCTGCCCTAATTTTGAATACATTCAAGAGGCGGCTGGATATACCACTTGGGGAGAATGTGATCAAAGGCTATGGGGAGAAAGCAGGATTAGGCCATTGAGTTGGATCATCAGCCATGATCACGATGAATAGCGGAGCAGGCTTGAAGGGCCAAATGGCCTCCTCCTGCTCCTATCTTCTATATATTCTATATGTATCTAAATACCCCGTCTGTCCCTGCACCTGCTTCCCCTAACAACTTTCACTCACTTCAAAATTACCTGTATACGTACACCCCACCTCCAGTCTTCACCTGCAAACTGGTTCTGCAAATAATTGTCGCTCACTCCTATACCACCTCTAGACGTACACGCCTCCCCACTGTACCTGCTCCTACTTCTACTAACAGCATTACATCACTCCTCTAACACCTTTATACGTACACACTTCTTCTGTACCTGCCCCCCTGTACCTGCTCCTACCTCTACTAACAACAATCCATCACTCCTCTAACACCTGTATACTTATACACTACTTCTGTACCTGCACCCTGCTTCCCCAAACAACTTTCACGCACTCCTCTACAACCTATGTACGTACACACCTCGATGTACCTGCTCCCATCTGCTCCAATCATCTTTCACTCAATCCTATTCCACGTTTATCCGTGCACACCGCAGTCTGTACCTGCTCCCTGCTTCTCCAACGACTTTTAGTCACTCCTATACCACCTCTATACGTTCATCCCCCCTCCCGTCTATACCTGCACCCTGCTTCCTCAAACACATTTTCCTCACTCCGATACCACCTCCAGAAGTACACCTACCCATCTGTACCTGCTCCCTCACCCAACATTCACTCACAGGTATACCACTTCTATACGTACACCTCCAAATCCTTAAATATTTCTGTGGCGTTTATTCCCAACTCCATAAGTCCACTCTCATCCAGACACACCCCAGCGCAATCTATCCAATCAGTCCTAACATGGTCCTGTAAAAAAACCCTCACTGTCTTGACCTTCTGTTGTCACACCCCTTCTCTCCTACATATCTTCACAATGCACCTCATCATCGTCAGTTTTGCTCCATACCGACCCACACTCTTTAACTTCAAGTAGTCTATTAACACCTCCAATTAATCACCCATCCTGTCCACAAAACACTTGACCAAAGCTTTCCACTCCACTGCTCCTAATATACCTCCCCTGTCCACACATATACTTGCACATTCTCCATACAGCAATGCCTTAATCCGTTCCCTTACGGCTACCAAACAGTTGCAACCCGGATATGCGCAATTTTATCCACGCCGATTCATTGCCTTCATTATCCACTTTTCAACCCCTGCTGCCAATTCAATAACCACCTCCATACCTCCACTGTCATTCCTCCACTCATCATGCAACATCCATCTCATTTTCTTGCCTTCAGTGCACCATTTTTCAAGCTCTTCAAGGAACCCGGAGCTTTACCTACTACTGATCACGTATCTCTATAGCAATTACTATTCGATATTGACCACCGCCTTTCCACTTCAACGTATTGCTGCCCTCCCCTCTACCTGTTACAAAAGAGTCTACAGCTTTAACCGCGTGGGAGTTCAGCACTCTCCCCCATTTCCATCTCTAACACGTTTTCGACATGCAGCACAATGTAACTGATGATTCTCTTCTCTGCGGCAATATTTCAATTCCATTTCTACTATCCGGCCGGCATCTGGCATCTCTCACCATATTTTACATCAACCCAAATAGACTGCAGCATGTCAGTTTGAACTGCTGCTCTGAACTTCCTGCTTCGCTGTTTACTCCTGTTATTAGAATAATACCTTTACTTCAAGTGTAATGAACATTCTTGCAGTTCGACAACAAAAAATTGTTAGAAGCGTAAGCATGTTCTCACGACAATCAATACCATACATTTTTCATTTAAAATTCTAGAACATTTATTAAATTATTACAGGTACTGAATGATTAGTATGTGTTAAGTAAACTCATAAATAAGTGATGAGGATTATGGAAAAAAGCGCCATAAACTGGGATTAACTAGTAGAATGATTCAGTGGAAATAAGCATCAATATCTAATTGGAACAATTTGGTTTCTCCATTTCTATCAGTATTGTGAAGTAATTTGACAAATGAACAGGTTACAATATTTTAGTGTGCTACGCGCATTGCATGTATTTTCTTCAGTCATTGGGTTGCTGATGTTGGTCAATTTAATGCTGGTTCATTTTTACAACAAATAGATTGTTTTCAAAAATCAGTGAAAATTATTTGATCTTCTGCTGATTGGATTTATTAATTATGGGCGATAATTGTAATCAATTTGAAATGGGCCAAGGATTATGGGAGTCCCGTTTTCAGTAATGTTTTCTCCCACATTTCACTAATTTCCCCATCAGTATAAAGGGATATTTGAACGCACTGAGCAGCAGGTTTCAGAACTTTCTCTGGGTTATTGTGTAAATAGCTATGTTGGTGCAGGAGCTCAGAAGCTGCAGCATAATCCCAGCCTCTTGAAATTCATGAAAGGTGGTAAATATATATCTGCTCTTGTAGGCCGACGTAATTCTAACGTATATGAAATATATAACTGTTGTCATCATGAGCAGAAAAAAACTACTGGGTATTGCAAAGAGTAACACAATGGATTGTCTCCGGTTCATCAGCTCAGGATCCTTATCGTCCCTGTCACTGTTGTGCTGCCGGAGGCTTATTCGGCCGCGACTGGCTATTGAAATGCGTCTGACGGTGACAATATTAAAGAAAAAAATAAGAAAGAATGGAATCACTGGGGTTAGTAGCTGCTCAAACCAAGAATATGCTATCAAATTCGGCTCAATTAAAAAATATGTGGACAGCATGCATCCCCACGGAATACCGTTGTAATAAGAGGAATACAGGAATGGCCAGGGAATGTTCTTCAAGCAGAACACCGAGCTCACAGTGGTGATAACAACAAATGCAGTTTTCTCGGTGCAGTATTTGGTTTTCAGCTTCTGATAGCAAATGGCCACCAGGCGGTCAAAGGTAAAAGAGACAGTCAACCAAACAGAAATATCGATTGAAGCTGGAGACATGAAGAGAATGAATCTGCACACGGGAGTGTACAGCAGGAAAGTGGAATTCCAATATATTGTAGCAATGCGATGCAAGAGTACATTCCAGACAATAATCATGAGATCGGCTGCCGCCATGGCCACCAGATAGCGGGTGATGCATTTGGAGAGGCCACAGTCTTTGAAAGACAGGATTGCGATTGTAACGATGTTCACTGTGAGAAGTAGAATAGAAACCAGATATAATAATGTCACAAGCAGGCGCACATGAACACTGCGATGAGGTTACTGTGGAAGTCTCCACATGTTTCGGTACAGAGAGAAAAAATTCAGAAAGTCACATTCAAATGTAACAGGCACATATTTCTGGACTTGTGAGAGGAAACCAGAGGACCCGGAGGAAACCCACGCAGACACGGGGGGGGGGGGGGGGGACGTGCAGACTCCACACTTACAGTGACCCATGCCGGAAATCGACCATGGGACCCTGGAGCTCTGAGGCAACAGTCTTGAAGACTGTGCTACCGCCAGTTTATAGTCCGGGAAGGTGATTATTCCAAAATAACCGCTGTAGAATAGTGGTTAGCACTGTTGCTTCACAGCTCCAGGGCCCCAGGTTCGATTCCCGGCTTGGGTCACTGTCTGTGTGGAGTCTGCGCGTTCTCCATGTGTGTGCGTGGGTTTCCCCTGGGTACTCAGTTTTCCTCCCACAGTCCAAAGATGTGCACGTCAGGTGGATTGGCCGTGCTAAATTGCCCTTAGTGTCCAAAAAGTGTAAAGTGGGGTTAATGGGTTACATAGATGGAGTGGAGGAGCCGGGCTTAAGTGGGGTGCTCTTTCCAAGGGCCAGTGCAGACTCGATGTGCTGAACGGCCTCCTTAGTCACTGTAAATTCTATGATTCTATTATATTATTATATGATGCTATAACTGGTCAACACTCAATATAGAATATCTGCTTCTCCAATCAGGTTCATTTGAAGTTCCATATACTGATATCCACACCCCCGGCGAGCTGCGAT
Source organism: Scyliorhinus canicula (assembly GCF_902713615.1). Taxonomy (NCBI): domain Eukaryota; kingdom Metazoa; phylum Chordata; class Chondrichthyes; order Carcharhiniformes; family Scyliorhinidae; genus Scyliorhinus; species Scyliorhinus canicula. The sequence goes on from NW_024055717.1 coordinate 2,148,090, forward strand.
AATCTCCTGAATATCCAGTGCTTGGTGTTGGCAGACATTATGCATTATCACCTCAGCTGTAATGCTGTAATGCTATGTTTGAGACTTCAGATAGCGTTCAATTAGCTGTTTCAATTGATACATTAAAACTGGGTAGAAAGCCGAGTTGGCAAGCCGATAACGTCCACGGTTAATGGTTTGAGGGGAACAGAAAATAAGGATGATGACCAGACCGCCAGAGAACAAACCAATGATAAACATGAGCAGTCTGATCAACCGCTCTGAATAGGTGATCGGAAACGGAGCGGAAAGGTGCAGAAAGAAAACACTGCGCTACATTTTGAAAGGCAGAACATAATTAAACATGAAGCTGGTCGGAGGTAAGAGAGTCTAAATGGGGGGAAAGGGAGTTGCAGAATATCTGACAAATATAAATAATCAGGAGAAAACATATCAAAATGTTAATAAACAAAAATATCAGCACTATAATGCACTGGGACAAAGGACGCAATCAGAGATAATGCACCAGTTTTCTCGATCAGATAGTTATTCTAATGGTCAAACTGAAGAACGTTAAAAAATCATCACCATGTTTAACTCAAAATTGAAGGTCAACGCAATACATTTGGCCAGTTTTGAACATTAAACAGAAACAAGTTCAACATTACAAGATCTAAAAGTAATTTACCAGGTGCACCGACCGTTGCGAGTACAGGATAGTACACAGCTGCTGCCTCTGAAGATTTTGTCCAACGCATTTTCCGTGTCAAGGACTCGTGCTAGTGTTGGTGAAGATCTATCCCCTGGTGTTTGGCACAGTAAAGTACCATTAACGGTTTATTTATATTAAAATGGATGCTTAATGATGCGAGGTCTATCCATCCCTAATTATGTTCTTTACAGGTTGCTCTCGCTGTCAGTCTCATTGGGGATTACATCACAATCTTAGGATCAGGCTCGAAACTCAAAGATGACGACTAAATTTAAATATGCAATGTTGCTTGTTTAAAAACCAGGGCGCTCAACATCGTTTTTGCATTTGGATACTGGGCACTAATTGCCCATTCCCTCGCACCATCCCCTCACTCATAATGTCGCAGTCACAGTCCTTATTCTTATTAAATAATCTTCGTCTCTGTTCCAATCAGTTTACCCAGCTTATTTTTCTCTGGTCCTTCCGCATTCATGTTTCCAAATTTATTTTCTCTCTTATTCTGTCTCCATTTTATACAAAATCTATTTCACTTTGCCCCATCTTCAATTTACCTATACTCTTTGAGAAACTGTTATATGTTTGTGGGTCTAATTCTCACATCTGTTGTATGCTCTCCCCTGCTCACGCTACAATAACTTGGCAGACACGTGGTGAGGATGGAACAGAGTTACAGGGGACATAGACAGTTTGGGTGAATGAACAAACTTGGCAAATGGAATATCATGTCGGGAAATGTGATGTTTTACATTGATGGGAAGAATAAAGGATCTCAATATTATTCAAATGCAGAAAGACAGCAGAAATATGCAGCACAGAGGAGTTTCATGAGAGGTGGGGTCCTCGTGAATCAGACATTAAAAGCCAGCATGGACGTTGAGAAGGCCAGAGGTGCGTAAAATGGAATGCTGGTCTATGTTTCAGCGGCAGGTGAGCACACAAACAGGGAGGCCTTGTTGCACATGGACAAGGCACTGATTAGATACAACAGAATTAGTGGTTCCAGCTGATGGCACTGGATTCAGTGATATGTCAGGCAGAGCAAGGCTATAAAGAAACTTAAAAACGCTTGTTGGAGTGTAACATTGTTGTTTCTGTTTTTCTATGCGCCTGGGGAGTATCAATATAGGTCAGTGAAAATATTGACCACCGAAATCGTTGTTTCAAGTGATATCGGTGGGCAGATATTTTGGCTCAGTTAGAATTCATCAGAGTGGGAGGACGAAACAAGGTCAAGGGTGCATTGATTTGGGAGGAGGTACAACATGCATTAGATGGGAACTTCGGAAATAGATCGACAGATTTAGTTACTCGATTGGTTATGAGTGTGATTAAATAATTTCCTCCCAGAATAATAAATAGGAATTTTCAGCTCAGAGGAAGATGTAGTCGTTTCAGATACTCCAAACAATTATATGCAACCTCATAACCTTTCACCGCCTCTTTATCTCTATGATACATTTAATGATTGTCATAAGTCTGTTTCCATTCATACCGAACGTTCAAATGAGTTAGTTTCTACAAAATAGCTAACATCTCCCTGACCCCCCGAGCCAAATCTATATCATAAGATCATAAGTCCATTGGTTACAGGAACATAATTAGGCCATTCGCCCATCGAGTCTGCTCCGCCATTCGGTAATGGTTGTTACGGTTCTTACCTGCCTTGACCTCCTTCTTAATCAAAAACCTATCTATCTCTGTCTTAGAGACATTGTGTTGGCCTCCACAGCCTTCTGCAGCAAAGAGTTCCACAGATTCAGTACCCTTTGGTTGAAGAAATTCCTCATCATCGCATTTTTCTGTATCGTCCATTTCGTCAGATACTGTGACCTCGTCTTCTAGTTTTTCATACCAGTGTAAGAGTCCTCTGAACGACCAATCTATCCAGGCCTCTCAGTATTCTGTAAGTTTCAATAAGATCCACCCTCATCCTTCAAAACTCCAACGACTACAGACCCAGAGTCCCCAACTGCTCCTTACGGCAGGCTCTCCATTCCAGCCATCATTCTTCTGAACCCCCTCTGGATTCTTTCCAAGACGAACACATCCTGCCTGAGATACTGGGCCCCAAACTACTGACAATGCTCCTAATGGGGTCTGACAAAAACCTTATACAGGCACAGAAGTACATCACTGCTCTTGTATTCTATCCTCTCAATATAAATGCTAACATTGCATTTGCCTTCCTAACTACTGACTGAACGTACACGTTGTCAGCACGGTAGCATGGTGGTTAGCATAAATGCTTCACAGCTCCAGGGGCCCAGGATCGATTCCCGGCTGGGTCACTGACTGTGTGGAGTCTGCACGTCCTCCCCGTGTGTGCGTGGGTTTCCTCCGGGTGCTCCGGTTTCCTCCCACAGTCCAAAGATGTGCGGGTTAGGTGGATTGGCAATGCTAAATTGCCCGTAGTGTCCTAAAAAAAGTAAGGTTGGGGGGGGGGGGGGTTGTTGGGTTACGGGTATAGGGTGGATACGTGAGTTTCAGTAGGGTGATCATGGCTCGGCACAATATCGAGGGCCGAAGGGCCTGTTCTGTGCTGTACTGTTCTATGTTCTATGTTAATGGTAAGGTCATCTTCGGCTAGGACGTGTGCTTCTCATTTTCTCAGCATTTCTACATTAGAAAATACTCTGTGCATCTATTCATTCTACCAAAGTACATGGCCTCATATTGTATTCAATCTGCTACTTCTTTGCCCACCCGCTAGCCTGCCCAAGACCTTATGTCGCCCCCTGATTCCTCAACACGACCTGTGCCTCCGCATAACTTTGTATGATAATGAATTTCATTTTACATTTGCAAATTCTAGTCAAAGTGAGAGATGAATAAGAAAAGTTGAGGGTAGAGTAATGAACATTAAAGAGGTGGAGATAAGAAAGAAATTATATTGAGAGGAAAGGAAAGTACACGAGATGAATAGATTGATATGAGGAGTTTGAAATAGTGCAACATGTCGGGAAGCTCACAGAGTGCATTGTTGATAATTGAAGAGTGTCTGGGAGGGAAGTAAAGAGTGAAAACCGAGAGGTTGAAAAATGGTATGGAGAATGAAGGCGGAAAATTAGATGAGAGATGAGGGGGACAGAACAACATTGTGAAGAAATGAAAGTAGTGCAGGGTGATTTAAGGTGTGGAGAGGGAAGTCAGTGTAGAAAAAGTGGAGTATTTTATTGGCAGTTAAAGGGGGAATAAGACCATAATACTTTGGAGCAAAATAATGCCACTTGGCCCATCGAGTCTGCCCCGCCATTTAATCAGTACGTTCTCATCCGCATTCTGCAGCCTTCTCCGCATAACCCCTGATCCCCTTATTGATCAAACACCTATCTATCTCTGTCTTAAAGACACTCAGTGAATTGGCCTCCACAGCCTTCTGCGGCAAAGAGTTCCACAGATTCACCACCCTCGGGTAGAAAAAATTCCTCGTCATCTCAATTTTAAAGGATCCCGTCCCTTTAGTCTGAGAAGGTGTCACCTGGTTCTAGTTTTTCCTACAAGTGGAAACATCCTCTACACGTCCACTCTATCCAGGCCTCGCAGTATATTTTATGTTGCAGTAAGATCCCATCTCATCCTTCTAAACTCCAACGAGTACAGACCAGAGTTCTCAAACGTTCCTCATGCGACAAGTTCTCCATTCCAGGAATCATTCTTGTGAACCTCCTTTCGACCCTTTCCAAGGCCAGCACATCCTTCCTTAGACACGGGGGCCACAACTGCTCACAAAACTCCAAATGGGGTCTGACCAGAGCCTCAGAAGTACATCCCTGGTCTTGTATTCTCGCCCTCTTGGCATTAATGCTAACATTGCATTTGCCACCTTAACTGCCCACTGAACCTGCACGTTAAACTTAAGAGAATCGTGAACAAGGACTCCTTTGTGCTTCTGATTTCCGAAGCATTTCCCCATTTAGAAAATAGTCTTTACCTAACTTCCGCATTCCAAAGTGCATAACCTCATACATTTCTACATTGAATTTCATTTGCCACTTCATTTCCCACACTCCTAGCATATCCTCTGCAGCCCCTTGCTTCCTCAATACTGCCTGCCCCTATGAAGTTCTTTGTATCATCTGCAAACTTAGCAACAGTGCCTTCAGTAACTTCTTCCAGATCATTAATGTACATTGCAAACATTTGGGAGCGCAAGTAATAATGAGGGGGAATCAGCAGATTAGGAAAGAAGCAGCATGCATCTCATTCAAAAACAGTTTATCTGTTGTGAAAACACTGGAAACGACGTTTAATGTGGGGAATTCACGAGAAACAAGGTCATTGCGCTGTGAGAAGTGCAATGAGCGTTTCTAACGCCGTATGTCTCAGTCCAGGATGGCATTTGGCCAGACTGGTGCCAGTGTCATAATGTCGCAAACCCTTGAAGGACATTCTGAATGGTGAGTGATAACAGACAGAGGTCCTGGGTTACATTGGTACCAAAGACAGAGGTAGAAAATTGGACGAGGTCCTGCATCAATAATTTACGGTTTTCGGAGCAGATTGAAAAGACGACGTCGGAGGTGAATGTCTCCGGATCCTTGATAGCGAGGATTGGATGAAGGGGGTATCGCAGATGAATGGCTGTTACTGAGATGGCGCAGGCGACTAAGCCACTGATCCCGTTCCTGGGAGGGCGCAACATTTAAATCTCGGATTAGTTGCGCCTGAATCGCAATGGCATCTACGACTTTGCGGTGGGTTTGCTCAGGCTGCTCGAGGGTGTGACAACTGGATTGGCTGGGGGAATGGGCCACAGTGTATAGGTTCAGTAGGGGGTCACACACAGACAAATTCAGAATAAAAACAATCAGTCTGGATGGGTGAGCACAGATAAACCTGCTAGGGCACAGAATTCAAAAAATTACATGTTAGTTTGATAGGCTAATATCAATGCGCAGGGTAATCATACAAGTAATCTCACTGGAACGAAGGAGGTTGAGGGGCGACCTGACAGAGGTCTATAAAATTATGAGGGGCATCGAAAGAGTGGATAGTCAGATACTTTTTCCCAGAGTAGATGGGTCAATTACTAAGGGGCATAGGATTAAGGTGCGAGGTGTTAGGGCAGATATACAAGGCAAGATTTTTTAGACAGAGGGTAGTCGTTACCTGGATCTCGCAGCCAGAAGAGGTGGTGGAAACAGGGACGATAGTGACGTGTAAGGGGCATCTTGACCAATACATGAATAAGATGGGAATAGAGAGATACAGACCCAGGAAGTGTAGAAGAATATGTTTGGACGAGCAACATGGTCGCAACAGGCTTGGAGGGCCGAAAGGCCTGATGTTGAGCGGTACTTTTCTTTGTTCTTTTTTTCTTTTAACAGGGTTTATTTAAACAGTGTTCCATAGTAAACAGTGTTTATACAGTCCTGCAGTAATCAGTCTATTTGCACTCTTCCCCACAATAAACTGTCTATTTAAACAGTACCTACAGCAAACTGTCTATTTTTACAGTCTACTGCAGTAAACATTGGCTACTTAAACAGCATCCCAGGAATCAGTCTGAACCATGTCTACTTACACAGTATCACAGGGAGGGGAATTAGTCAGGGTAGGGGCTTTTTACAGGGAGGGGAAATCGTCAGGGTAGGTGCTGCTCAGAGGGAGGGGACAATAATCAATGCACGTGCTGTTCATATGGAAGGTTAATTAGTTATTGAGTATTCCAAATCAAAACGAACGATTTTACAAAGCTAGCCACGGGGGTGGCACTCACACGCCTCCGTGTAAAAAACGTGCCTCGGATATCTCTAAACCTTGCCACTCGAACCTTAAACCAATGCCTCGTAGTAATTGGCCACTCTACCTGGGACAAAGCCTCTGTCCATCAACTCTGTCTCTGCCCCTCATAATTTTGTACACCTCTATGAGGTCGCGCCTCAACCGCCTTCGTTCCAGTGAGATTACTAGCATGAGTAAATCATTACCCTGTGAGAACAAACCGAGTTTATTCAACCGTTCCTCATAGCGAATGCACCATACCAGGCAACATTCTGGTAAATATCTTCTGCACCCTCATAAAGCCTCCACATCCTTCTGTTAGTGTGGGGACCAGAATTGAACAAGATACTCCATGTGTGGTCTAACTAAGGTTCTATACAGCTGCAATATGACGTGCCGATTCATATACTCAATGCCCCGGCCAATGAAGGCAAGCATGCCGTATACCTTATTGACTACCTTCGCCACCTTCTGCACCTTTCAGTGACCTCTGGACCTGTACAACAAGATTTATCTGACTGTCAATACTATTGATGTTTCTACCATTCACTGTATATTCCATACCTGCATTAGCCCTTCCAAAATGCATTACATTACATTTATCCGGATTAAACTCCATCTGCCATCTATCTGCCCAAGTCTCCAAACGACCTAAATCCGGCTGAATCTTCTGGCAGTCCTCATCGCTATCCGCAATTCTACGAACCATTGTGGCGTCTGCAAAGTTACTAATCAGACCAGTTACATTTTCGTCCAAATCATTTTTATGCACTACGAACAGCAAATGTGCCAGCACTGATCCCTGGGGACACCACGATACAGCACTCCAATCAGAAAAGCACACTTCCATTGCTGCTCTCTGCCTTCTCTGACCTATCCATTTTGCCAGCTCACCCGTAATCCAGTGACTTCACCTTTTGTACAATCTGCCATGAGGGACGTTGTCAAAGGCCTACTGAAGTCCATATAGTAAGAAGTCTTACAACACCAGGTTAAAGTCCAACAGGTTTGTTTCAAACACGAGCTTTCGGAGCACGGCTCCTTCTTCAGGTGAATGGAAAGGCTTGTTCCAGAAATGTTTATATAGACACAGTCAGAGATGCCCCGGAATGCGAGCACCTGCAGGCAATCAAATCATCAAAGATGCAGAGAGAGAGGTAACTCCAGGTTAAAGAGGTGTGAATTGTCCCAAGCCAGTTCAGTCGGTAGGCCTCTGCAAGTCCAGGCTTGTTGGTGGGGGCCGAATGTAATGCGACATGAATCCCAGATCCCGGTTGAGTCCGCATTCAAGCGTGCGGAACTTAGCTATAAGTTTTTGCTCAGCAATTTTGCGTTGTCGCGTCTCCTGAAGGCCTCCTTGTAGAATGCTGACCCGGAGATCAGAGACTGAATGTCCTTGACTGCTGAAGTGTTCCCCAACTGGAAGGGAACAGTCCTGCCTGTTGATAGTCGCACGATGCCCGTTTATTCGTTGTCGCAGTGTCTGCATGGTCTCGCCAATGTACCACGCTTCGGGACATCCTTTCCTGCAGCGTATGAGGTAGACTACATTGGTCGAGTCGCACGAGTATGCGCCGCGTACCTGGTGGGTGGTGTTTCCACGTGTAATGGTGGTGTCCATGTCGATGATCTGGCATGTCTTGCAGAGATTACCCTGGCAGGGTTTTGTGGTGTTGTGGTTGCTGTTCTGAAGGCTGGGTAATTTGCTGCAAACAATGGTTTGTTTGAGGTTGCGCGGTTGTTTGAAGGCCAGTAGTGGGGGTGTGGGGATGACCTTGGCAAGATGTCCATCCTCGCTGATGATGTGTTGGAGGCTGCGAAGAAGATGTCGTAGTTTCTCCGCCCCAGGAAAGTACTGGACGACGAAGGGTACTCTGTCAGTGGTGTCCCGTGGAACCAGCCAGTCTGGTATGGAAGTCCATATAGACATCATCCACTCCCCTACCTGAATCAATCATCTTTGTGACCTCTTCGAAAAACATTATCAAGTTTGTGAGGCATGACCTAGCTTCACAAAACCGTGCTGCTTCTCGCAAAAACGTCCATTTGCTTCCAAATGGGAGTAGACCATGTCTCGATGAATTCTCTCCAGTAATTTCCCTTCCACTGACGTAACGCTCACCGGCCTGTAGTTCCCTGGATTGTCCTTGCTACCCCTCTTAAACAAAGGAACGACATTGGCTATTCTCCAGTACTCCGGGACATCACCTGAAGACAGTGAGGATCCAAACATTTATTCAATTTACTCTCTTGCCTCCTTCAGTATTCTGGGGCAGATTCCATTAGGCCCTGGGCACTTATCTACCTTAATAATTTTCAGGATGCCCAGAACTTCGACTTTTTGGATCTCAATGTAACCCAGTCTATCGACACACCCTTCTTCAGAATCAACATCCACTAATTCCTTCTCTTTGGTGAATATTGATGCAAAGTATTCATTTAGTATCTCGTCCATTTCCTCTGGCTCCACACATAGATTCCCTTGCCTATCAATCAGTGGGCCAACCTGTTCCCTGGCTATCCTCGTTCTTTTATATGTACGTGTAAAAAGCTTTGGGATTTTCCTGAACCCTATTTGCCAATGACTTTTCGTGATCCCATTTAGCCCTCCTGAATCCTTGCTTAAGTTCCTGCCTTCTTTTCCTGTATTCCGCACGGTTTTCGTCTGTTCCCAGCCTTCTAGCCCAGAGAAGTGCCTGCTTTTTCTTTTTGACGAGGCCCACAATATCTCTCCTTATCAATGATTCCCGAAATTTGCCTTATTTATCCTTCTTCCGCAAAGGAACATGCCGGTCCTGAAATCCTTTCAACTTACATTTGAAAGCCTCCCACATGTCAGATGTTGATTTACCCTCAAACATCCGTCCCCAGTCTGTGTTCTTCAGTTTCCGACTAATATTGTTATAATTAGCCTTCCCCGAATTTAGCATGTCAACCCTATTCCACTCGTATCCTTCTCCACAACACGTCAAAACGTAGTGAATTGGGGTCATTGGATTTGGTACTGGGTAATGAACCTGGCCAGGTGTTAGATTTAGATGTAGGTGAGCACTTTGGTGATAGTGATCACAATTCGGTTATGTTTACTTTAGCGATGGGCAAGGATAGGTATATACCGCAAGGCAAGAATTATAGCTGGGGGAAAGGCAATTATGATGCTATTCGGCAAGATTTAGGATGTATAGGATGGGGAAGGAAACGGCAGGGGATGGGTACAATCGAAATGTGGAGCATTTTCAAGGAACAGCTACTGCGTGTCCATGATAACAATGTACCTGTCAGGCAGGGAGGAAGTTGTCGAGCAAAGGAACCGTGGTTTACGAAGGAAGTTGAAGCACTTGTCAAGAGGAAGAATAAATCTTATGTTAGGATGAGACACGAAGGCTCAGTTAGGGCACATGAGAGTTACAAGTTAGCCAGGAAGGAACTAAAGTGAGAGTTAAGAAGAGCGAGGAGAGGACACGAAATGTCGTTGGCGGATAGGATCCAGGAAAATTCTAAGGCCTTCTATAGGTATATCAGGAACAAAAGAATGACTAGAGTAAGATTAGGGCCAATCAAGGATAGCAGTGTAAAGTTGTGTATGGAATCAGAGGAGATAGGGTAAGCGTTAAATGGATATTTTTCGTCAATGTTTACACTGGATAAAGACAATGTTGTCGAGGAGAATACACCGTTTCAGTCGACCAGGCTAGATGGGATTGAGGTTCACAAGGAGGAGGTGTTGGCTTTTTGGAAAGTGTAAAAATAGATAAGGCCCCTGGGCCAACTGGGATTTATCCTAGGATTCTTTGGGAAACTAGGGAGGAGATTGCAGAGCCTTTGTCCTTGATCTTTATGTTGTCTTTGTCGACAGGAATAGTGCCGGTAGACTGGAGGATAGCAACTGTTGTCCCCTTGTTCAAGAATGGGAGTAGAGACAACCCTGGTAATTATTGACCTGTGAGCCTTACTTCGGTTGTGGGTAAAATGTTGGAAAAGGTTATAAGGGATAGGGTTTATAATCATCTTGAAAAGAACAGGTTGATTAGCGATACTCAACACGGTTTTGTGAAGGGTAGATCATGCCTCACAAACCATATTGAGTTTTTTTTAGAAGGTTACCAAATAGGTGGATGAGGGTAAAGCGGTTGATGTGGTGTATATGGATTTCAGTAAGGCGTTTGTTAAGGTTCCCCACGGTAGGCTGTTGCAGAAAATATGGAAGTATGGGATTGAAGGGGATTTAGCGGTTTGGATCAGTAATTGGCTAGCTGAAAGAAGACAGATGGTGGTGGTTGATGGCAAATGTTCATCCTGGAGTTCAGTTACTCGTGGTGTACTGCAAGGATCTGTTTTGGGGCCACTGCTATTTGTCATTTTTATAAATGACCTGGAAGAGGGTGTAGAAGGATGGGTTAGTAAATTTGCAGATGATACGAAATCGGTGGAGTTGTGGATAGTGCTGAAGGATGTTATAGGATACAGAGGGACATAGATAAGCTGCAGAGCTCGGCTGAGAGGTGACAGATGTAGTTTAATGCAGAAAAGTGTGAGGTGGTTCACTTTGGAAGGAGTAACAGGAATGCAGAGTACTGGGCTAATGGCAAGATTATTGGTAGTGTCGATGAACAGAGAGATCTCGGCATCCAGGTATATAAATCCCTGAAAGTTGACACCCAGGTTAATAGGGCTGTTAAAAAGGCATATGGTGTGCTAGCCTTTATAAGCAGGGGGATTGAGTTTCGGAACCACAAGGCCATGCTGCAGCTGGACATAACTCTGGTGCGGCCGCACCTGGAGTACTGCGTTCAGTTCTGGTCACCACATTATAGGAAGGATGTGGAAGCTTTGGAAAGGGTTCAGAGGAGATTTACTAGAATGTTGCCTGGTATGGAGGGAAGGTCTTACGAGGAAAGGCTCAGGGACATGAGGTTTTTTTCGATCGAGAGGAAAAGGCTGAGAGGTGACTTAATAGAGACATATAAGATAGTCAGAGGGTTAGTTAGGGTGGACAGTGCTGGTCTTTTTCCTCGGATGGCGATGACCAACACGAGGGGACATAGCTTTAAATTGAGGAGTGGTAGATATAGAACAAAGAACAAAGAAAATTACAGCACAGGAACAGGCCCTTCGGCCCTCCCAGCCTGCGCCGATCCAGATCATTTATCTAAACCTGTCTCCTATTTTCCATGGTCTACTTCCCTCTGTTCCCGCCCATTCATATACCTGTCTAGATGCTTCTTAAATGATGCTATCGTGCCCACCTCTACCACCTCCGCTGGTAAAGCGTTCCAGGCACCCACCACCCTCTGCGTAAAAAACCTTCCACGAACATCTCCCTTAATCTTTCCCCCTCTCACTTTGAAATCGTGACCCCTTGTAACTGACACCCCCACTCTTGGGAAAAGATTGTTGCTATCCACCCTGTCCATACCTCTCATAATTTTGTAGACCGCAGTCAGGTCCCCCCTCAAACTCCGTTTTTCCAACGAAAACAATCCTAATCTACTCAACCTTTCTTCATAGCTAGCACCTTCCATACCAGGCAGTATCCTGGTGAACCTCCTCTACACCCTCTCCAAGGCATCCACATCCTTCTGGTAATGTGGTGACCAAAACTTCACGCAATATTCCAAATGTGGCCGAACCAAAGTCCTATACAACTGTAACACGACGTGCCAACTCTTGTACTGAATACCCCGTCCGATGAAGGTAAGCATGCTGTAGGCCTTCTTGACCACTCTATCGACCTGCTTTGCCACCTTCAGGATACAATGGACCTGAACTCCCAGATCTCTCTGCACATCAATTTCCCCCATGACCCATCCATTGACCATATAGTCCGCTCTTGAATTTGATCTTCCAAAATGCATCACCTCGCATTTGCCTGGATTGAACTCCATCTGCCATTTCTCTGCCCAACTCTCCAATCTAAATATATTTTGTTGTATTATCTGACAGTCCTCCTCGCTATCTGCAACTCCACCAATCTTAGTATCATCTGCAAACTTGCGAATCAGACAACCTATACCTTCCTCCAGGTCATTTATGTAGATCACAAACAACAGTGGTCCGAGCACGGATCCCTGTGGAACACCACTAGTCACCCTTCTCCCTGGGAGACACTCCCTTCCACCACTACTCTCTGTCTCCTGTTGTCCAGCCAGTTCTTTATCCATCTAGCTAGTACACCCTGAACCCCATACGACTTCACTTTTTCCATCAATCTGCCATGGGAAACCTTATCAAACGCCTTACTAAAGTCCATGTATATGCATCTACAGCCCTTAATTCATCAATTAACTTTGTCACTTCCTCAAAGAATTCTATTAGGTTTGTAAGACATGACCTTCCCTGCACAAAACGATGCTGCCTATAACTGATAAGTCTATGTTCTTCCAGAAGTGAATAGATCCTATCCCTCAGTATCTTCTCCAGCAGTTTGCCTACCACTGACGTCAAGCTCACAGGTCTATAATTCCCTGGATTATCCCTGCTACCCTTCTTAAACAAAGGGACACCATTAGCAATTCTCCAGTCCTCCGGGACCTAACCCGTGCTCAAGGATGCTGCAAAGATATCTGTTAAGGCCCCAGCTATTTCATCCCTCGCTTCCCTCAGTAACCTGGGATAGATCCCGTCCGGTCCTGGGGACTTGTCCACCTTAATGTCTTTTAGAATACCCAAAACGTCCCCCTTCCGTATGACAACTTGACCGAGAGTATTTAAACATCCATCCCTCGCCTCAACAACCATCTTGTCCCTATCCTTTGAGAATACCGATGCAATTTCCTCTTTTGTCTTTAAGTGGGCCAATCCTTTCTCCAGTTACACTCTTGCTCCTTACATACGAATAAAATGCTTTGGGATTTTCCTTTATCCTGTTAGCCAAAGATATTTCATGACCCCTTTTAGCCCTCTTTATTGTGCGTTTGCGATTCGTCCGACTTTCCCGATATTCCTCAAAAGCTTCATCAGATTTGAGTTTCCTCGATCCTATGTATGCTTCCTTTTTCATCTGAGCTAGTCTCACAATTTCACCCGTCATCCATGGTTCCCTAATCTTGCCATTTCTATCTATACGACAGATGTCAGAGGCAGTTTCTTTACTCAGAGAGTAGTAGGGGTGTGGAACGCCCTGCCTGCAACAGTAGTAGACTCGCCAAATTTAAGGGCATTTAAGTGGTCACTGGATAGACACATGGATGAAAATGTAATAGTGTATGTCAGATAAGCTTCAGATGGTTTCACGGGTCGGCGCAACATCGAGGGACGAAGGGCCCGTACTGCGCTGCAATGTTCTATGTTCTATGTAGAGAGGTACAAAGACATACTGACAGAGAGATACAGAGAGAGAGAGACAGACACAGGGACAGACACACAGATACAGAGAGAGATATAGAGAGAGAGATACATGGAGAGATACAGAGAGAGATACAGAGAGAGGGAGACAGAGGAGCGATACAGGGAGAGATACAGAGAGAGAGATACAGAGAGAGATACAGAGAGAGATACAGAGAGCGATACAGGGAGAGGTACATAGAGAGATACATAGAGAGAGATACAGAGAGAGATACAGAGAGAGGTACAGAGAGAGGTACAGAGAGAGATACAGAGAGAGAGAGACACAGAAAGAGATACAGAGAGAGATGCAGAGAGAGATACAGAGAGAGATACAGAGAGAGATACAGAGAGAGATACAGACAGCGATACAGGGAGAGGTACATAGAGAGATTCAGAGAGAGATACAGAGAGAGATGCAGAGAGATACAGGGAGAGGTACAGAGAGAGATACAGAGAGAGGTACAGAGAGAGATACAGAGAGAGATACAGAGAGAGACAGAGAGAGATACAGAGAGATAGAAAGAGAGATACAGAGAGAAAGATACAGAGAGAGAGATACAGAGAGATACAGAGAGAGATACAGAGAGAGAGATACAGAGAGAGAGAATCAGAGAGAGACACATGGACGACAGACATACACACACAAACAGAGATACAGAGACAGATACAGAGAGAGATACAGAGAGAGACAGAGAGAGATACAGAGAGATAGAAAAGGAGATACAGAGTGCAAGATACAGAGAGAGAGATACAGAGAGATACAGAGAGAGATACAGAGAGAGAGATACCGAGAGAGAGAATCAGAGAGAGACACATGGACGACAGACATACGCACACAAACAGAGATACAGAGAGAGATACAGAGAGAGATACAGAGGGAGGTACAGAGAGACACAGAGGTACAGAGACGGACTCAGGGACATACACACACACACACACACAGATACAGGAATGCTGTCCCTGGTTCTGCTGGTCACGGATTACACCATTCCCTCCCTGCCAATCTGTCCCCTGCCCTCCGTTCTGACTCTAGAAATGTTCTGGTGACTAACATTATACTGACTGCTCTGTCACTCCAGAGTTTATCGCTCTTTCCTTTTATACACAGGATGGGACATTGACAATCCCCCTGTCCCATGGAGACACTCAGATATCAATGAGGATTAAATATCAGGGTCAGTGTTTGCTCTATTTCCACACTGCATCCCTCAGTTACTGTCACACTGCCAATTCAGACCCGGTTAATCTTCTATTACATTGTGGTATCAAAAGTATTGGATTGAAAGGGGTTAACTGAGCCTGTTTGTTTAGTGAGTGTGATTAATGTCTGTCTCCCTGTATCTAACAGTGTCACTGGAGGGTTTCTCTCTGCTATTAATAAGCGATTCCTTTCACTGTGTTATCCCAAACTGTCAGGGGGAGCGTCAATTCCAACACTGACAGAGATCACCGGCTCCAGAGAGACTGAGAGGAGGGAGCAGAATTTGGGAACTATCCACAGGAGCGTTACAGCAATGGATCAGAATCTGGTAACTATCCACAGGAGCGTTACAGCAATGGATCAGAATCTGGGAACTATCCACGGGAACGTTACAGCAATGGATCAGAATCTGGGAACTATCCACAGGAACGTTACAGCAATGGATCAGAATCTGGGAACTACCCACAGGAACGTTACAGCAATGGATCAGAATCTGGGAGCTACCCACAGGAACGTTACAGCAATGGATCAGAATCTGGGATCTATCCACAGGAACGTTACAGCAATGGATCAGAATCTGGGAACTATCCACAGGAACGTTACAGCAATGGAGAAGAGTTTATCCTGGGGTCTTTCTTACATTTCTGAATATCCTTTCCCTTCACCAATGTGGATTTACGGCGCACTGTATATAATTCAAGCGGGTTATTATCCCCTCCTGGCTGTTGTCGGTGTCCCTGGTAAGTCTCCCTGTCAATTTATTTATTGTATAAACTACTTTAAGTGTATTATTGCTCTGGTCATTTCCATCTTGGAAAGATTGAATGCACGTTCTTCAGTTCCAGTCACTAATCTCAGTCCCTATCCACTATCCACACGCCGCTCCCTGGCTGAAATCGGAGTATGTTCACAGTCTCCGCACTCCCTTTGACACTGACATTATTTTTATCCATATCTTCTCCATTCCCAATCCTGGCCATACGCCATGGCCTCACCCCAGCCGCAGAATAATCCATCATCTGTGTGTGTGTTACATCCAGGCTGGACTATTGCGATAAAATTCTAGTAATCGAATTGCTGTTTCAAATCTTAATGAAGAACAGATCACCCCCAACTCTGCTGTCCATATCCTAACCCTTACCCAATCCCAGTCACATACCATCCCTGTGCTCACTGATACCCAATCCCAGTCACATACCATCCCTGTGCTCACTGATCCACATTGGCTACCAGTCTGACAGCATCTCAATAGCAATACTCTCATTCTGAGATTGAAATTATCGAGTCTCACACAATCATTTTTATCATTTCCAACGAATGTGAAATCAGATAATTTTCATTCCATGTCTAGTTCTGTTATTGGAAAGTTAGTGGAGGTGTTGTGGATGTGGTTCTGGAGGTTGTATTATTGGGAAAGTCGTGGAGGCGATGAGGATGGGTTTCTGGAGGCTGTGTTATTGGGAAGTTAGTGGGGGTGATGTGAATGGGTTTCTGGAGGTTGTGTTATTGGGAAGTTAGTGGAGGTGATGAGGATGGGTTTCTGGAGGTTGTGTTAT
The DNA here is from genome assembly GCF_902713615.1 of Scyliorhinus canicula. NCBI lineage: Eukaryota > Metazoa > Chordata > Chondrichthyes > Carcharhiniformes > Scyliorhinidae > Scyliorhinus > Scyliorhinus canicula. Next base: position 2,164,591 of record NW_024055717.1, read on the forward strand.
TCGGAAGTTAGTGGAGGTGATGTGGATTTGTTTCTGAAGGTTGTGTTATTGGGTAATTAGTGGAGGTGATGTGGATGGGTTTCTGGAGGTTGTGTTATTGGGACGTTAGTGGGTGTGATGAGGATGGGTTTCTGGAGGTTGTGTTATTGGGAAGTTAGTGGAGGTGATGAGGATGGGTTTCTGGAGGCTGTGTTATTGGGGAGTTAGTGGAGGTGATGTGGATGTGTTACTAGACGTTGTGTTATTGGGAAGTTAGTGGAGGTGATGAGGATGTTTCTCCGGAAGTTTATTTTATTGGTAATTTATTGGAGGTAATGTGGATTTGTTTCCGGAGGTTATGTTATTGGGAAGTAAGTAAAGGAGACGAGAATGGTTTTCTGGAGGTTGTGTTATTGGGAAGTTAGTGGAAGTGATGAGGATGGGTTTCTGGAGGCTGTGTTATTGGGGAGTTAGTGGAGCTGTTGTTCATGGGTTTCTGGAGATTGTGTTAATGGGAAGTTAGTGGAGGTGATGAGGATGTGTTTCTGGAGATTATGTTATTGGGGAGTTAGCGGAGGTGATGTGGATGTGTTTCTGGAGGTTGTCTTATTGGGAAGTTAGTGGGAGTGATGAGGATGAGTTTCTGGAGGGTGTGTTATTGGGAAGTTAGTGGAGGTGATGTGGATGGGTTTCTGGAGATTGTGTTATTGGGAAGTTAGTGGGGGTGATGTGGATGGGTTTCTGCAGGTTGTCTTTTTGGGAAGTTAGTGGGAGTGATGAGGATGAGTTTCTGGTGGGTGTGTTATTGGGAAGAAGGTGGAGGTGATGTGGATGGGTTTCTGGAGGTTGTTATATTGGGGAGTTAATGGAGCTGTTGTTGATGGGTTTCTCGAGATTGTGTTATTGGGACGTTAGTGGGGGTGATGTGGATGGGTTTCTGCAGGCTGTGTTATTGGGAAGTTAGTGGGGGTGATGAGGATGGGTTTCTGGAGGTTGTGTTATTGGGAAGTTCGTTGAGGTGATGTGGATGGGTTTCTGGAGGCTGTGTTATTGGGAAGTTCGTTGAGGTGATGTGGATTGTTTTCTGGAGGCTGTGTTATTGGGAAGTTAGTGGGGGTGATGAGGATGAGTTTCTGGAGGGTGTGTTATTCGGAAGTTAGTGGGGGTGATGTGGATTTGTTTCTGAAGGTTGTGTTATTGGGACGTTAGTGGAGGTGATGTGGATGTGTTTCTAAAGTTTGTGTTATTTGGAAGTTAGTGGAGGTGATGCGGATGGGTGTCTGGAGGTTGTGTTATTGGGAAGTTAGTGGAGGTGATGAGGATTGGTTTCTGGAGGCTGTGTTATTGTGGAGTTAGTGGCGGTGATGTGGATGTGTTACTAGACGTTGTGTTATTGGGAAGTTTGTGGAGGTGATGAGGATGTTTCTCCGGAAGTTTGTTTGATTGGGAATTTATTGGAGGTAATGTGGATTTGTTTCCGGAGGTTATGTTATTGGGAAGGAAGTAAAGGAGACGAGGATGGTTTTCTGGAGGATGTGTTGTTGGGAAGTTAGTGGGTGTGATGTGGATGTGTTTCTGGATGCTTTGTTATTGGGGAGTTAGTGGAGGTGATGTGGATGGGTTTCTGGAGGTTGTGTTATTGGGGAGTTAGTGGAGCTGTTGTTGATGTGTTTCTGGAGATTGTGTTATTGGGACGTTAGTGGGGGTGATGAGGATGTGTTTCTGGAGATTATGTTATTGGGGAGTTAGCGGAGGTGATGTGGATGTGTTTCTGGAGGTTGTGTTATTGGGGAGTTCGTGGAGCTGTTGTTGATGGGTTTCTGGAGATTGTGTTATTGGGAAGTTAGTGGGGGTGATGTGGATGGGTTTCTGCAGGTTGTCTTATTGGGAAATTAGTGGGGGTGATGAGGATGTGTTTCTGGAGGGTGTGTTATTGGGAAGTTAGTGGGGGTGATGAGGATGGGTTTCTGGAGGTTGTGTTATTGGGGAGTTAGTGGAGCTGTTGTTGATGGGTTTCTGGAGATTGTGTTATTGGGACGTTAGTGGGGGTGATGTGGATGGGTTTCTGGATGCTGTGTTATTGGGAAGTTAGTGGAGGTGATGAGGATGTGTTTCTGGAGATTATGTTATTGGGGAGTTAGCGGAGGTGATGTGGATGTGTTTCTGGAGGTTGTGTTATTGGGGAGTTCGTGGAGCTGTTGTTGATGGGTTTCTGGAGATTGTGTTATTGGGAAGTTAGTGGGGGTGATGTGGATGGGTTTCTGCAGGTTGTGTTATTGGGAAATTAGTGGGGGTGATGAGGATGTGTTTCTGGAGGCTGTGTTATTGGGAAGTTAGTGGGGGTGATGAGGATGAGTTTCTGGAGGCTGTGTTATTGGGAAGTTAGTGGGGGTGATGAGGATGGGTTTCTGGAGATTGTGTTATTGGGAAGTGCGTGGAGTTGATGAGAATGTGTTTCTGGCGGTTGTATTATTGGGACGTTAGTGGGGGAGATGAGGATTGTTTTCTGGCGGTTGTGTTTTGGGAAGTTAGTGGAGGTGATGAGGATGTGTTTCTGGATATTTTGTTGTTGGGAAGTTTGTGGAGGTGATGAGGATGGGTTTCTGGAGGTTGTGTTATTCGGAAGTTAGTGGGGGTGATGTGGATGGGTTTCTGGAGAGTGTGTTATTGGGAAGTTAGTGGAGGTGATGTGGATGAGTTTTTGGAGGCTGTGTTATTGGAGTGTTAGTTTGTGTAATGAGGATGTGTTTCTGGAGGTTTTGTTGGGTAGTTAGCTCCGGATTTTCGGCGGGAGTAGTGTCCACGGGCTTGCCGGGATGGTAAGTTTACCTTTAAAAGTTTACCTTCAGAGCTGTTGGAAGTCGGTAGTTTGGATTTCGGGATTTGTTAGTTCCTGTATATATAAGTTGGGCGGTTGCTAAACCCGAGACACTACATTTGTATTGTCCCCCACCCTCCCACCTCCTCCAACCTGAGGGGTTGAGTGAATATCAGGTAAGCTCTTCCTTTCTTGTTTTATCTAGAGGAGATGGTAAGGAAGGCAGTACAAAGTTCCTCCTGCAGAATGTTTAAGGTGAGGAACGCCGTCAGTGTCCCTGCTGATTTCACCTGTGGGAAGTGCACCCATTTCCAGCTCATCAGAAACCGCCCTAGGGAACTGCTGCTGGAGCTGGGTGAACTTCGGATCATTCGGGAGGCAGAGGTGGTCAGAGATAGAAGCTTCAGGGAGGTAGTTACGCCAAAGAATAAAGATAGATGGGTGACGGTGAGATGGGCTGGGGGTAAGCAGTCAGTACAGGGATCCCCTGTGGTCTTTTCCCTTCGTAACACGTATACCGTTTTGGATACTGTTGGGGGAACGACTTACCAGAGGCCAGCCATGGGGTGCAGGTCTCTGGAACAGAGTCTGTCCCTGTTGCTCAGAAGGAATTGGGGGAGAGGAGTATAACATTAGTCATTGGAGACTCCATAGTTAGGGGGATAGATAGGAGACTATGTGGGAACGAGAGAGACTCGCGTTTGGTGTGTTGCCTCCCAGGTGCCAGGGTCCGCGATGTCTCAGATCGTGTTTTCGGGAACCTTAAGGGGGAAGGGGAACAGCCCCAAGTCGTGGTCCACATAGGCACCAGCGAAATAGGTAGGAAAAGGGATAGGGATGTAAGGCAGGAATTCAGGGAGCTAGGGTGGAAACCTAGATCCAGGACAAACAGAGTTATTATCTCTGGGTTGTTACCCATGTCACGTGCTAGCGAGTCTAGGAATTGGGAGAGAGAGCAGTTAGACGTGGCTGCTGGGATGGTGCAGGAGGGAGGGTTTCAGATTCCTGGACAATTGGGGTTCATTCGGCGGCAGATGGGACCAGTACAAAGGGGATGGTCTACAGCTGGACCAGAGGGGTACTATTATCCTGGGGGGCGGGGGGGGGGGGGATTTGCTAATATTCTTTGGGAGGGTTTAAACGAGTTCAGATGGGGATTGGAAACCTGAATTGTAGCTTCAGTGCACAAGAAGCTGAGAGTAGTGAGGTCATGAGTAAGGTTTCAAAATTGCAGGAGTGTACCGGCAGGAAGGAAGGTGGTTTAAAGTGAATCTACTTCAATGCCAGGAGCATCCGGAATAAGGTTGAGGCATGGGTTAGTACCTGGGACTTCGATGTTGTGGCCATTTCGGAGACATGGATAGAGCAGGGACAGGAATGGTTGTTGCAGGTGCCGGGATCTAGATTTTTCAGGAAGCTCAGAGAAGGTGGTAAGATAGGGGGAGGGGTGGCATTGTTAGTCAAGACAGTATTTCGGTAGCTGAGAAGACATTTGATGAGGTCTCCAATACTGAGGTAGTATGGGCTGAGGTTAGAAACAGGAAAGGAGAGGTAATCTTGTTAGGGCTTTTCTATAGGCCTCTGAAAAGTTCCAGAGACGTAGAGGAAAGGATTGCAAAGATGATTCTGGATGGGAGCGAAAGTAACATGGTAGTTGTTACGGGGGACTTTAACTTTCCAAATATTGACTGGAAACACTATAGTTCTTTTTTTATTTATAAATTTAGATTACCCAATTATTTTTTCCAATTAAGGGGCAATTTAGCGTGGCCAATCCACCTACTCTGCACATTTTTGGGTTGTGGGGGCGAAACCCACGCAGACACGGGGAGAATGTGCAAACTCCACACGGACAGTGACCCAGAGCCGGGATCGAACCTGGGACCTCAGCGCCGTGAGGCGGTTGTGCTAACCACTAGGCCACCGTGCTGCCCTGAAACACTATAGTTCGAGTAGTTTAGATGTTTCCGTTTTTGTCCAATGTGTGCAGGAGGCGTTCATGACACAGTATTTAGATAGACCAACAAGAGGCGAGGCCGTATTGGATTTGGTACTGGGTAATGAACCAGGACAGGTGTTAGAGTTGGAGGTCGGTGAGCACTTGGGTGATAGTGACCACAATTCGATTACGTTTACTTTAGTGATGGAAAGGGATAGGTATACACACCGTAAGGCAAGAGTTATAGCTGAGGTAAAGGCAATTATGATGCGATGAGGCAAGACTTAGGATGCATCGGCTGGAGAGGAAAACTGCAGGGGATGGAAATAATGGAAATGTGGAGCATGTTCAAGGAACAACGACTGCGTGTCCTTGATAAGTATGTACCTGTCAGGCAGGGAGGACGTTGACGAGCGAGGGAACCATGGTTTACTAAAGCAGTTGAAACACTTGTCAAGAGGAATAAGGAGGCTTATGTAAAGATGAGACGTGATGGTTCAGTTAGGTCGCTTGAGAGCTACAAGTTAGCTAGGAAGGCTCTAAAGAGAGAGCTACGAAGAGCGAGGCGAGGACATGAGAAGTCTTTGGCAGGTAGGATAAAGGATAACCCTAAAGCTTTCTATTGATGTCAGGAATAAAAGAATGACTAAGGTAAGGGTAGGGCCAGTTAAGGACAGTAGTGGGAAGTTGTGCGTGGAGTCCGAGGAGATAGGAGAGGTGCTAAATGAGTATTTGTCGTCTGTATTCACACAGGAAAAATCAATGTTGTTGAGGAGAATACTGAGATACAGGCTACTGGACTAGAAGGGCTTGAGGTCCATAAGGAGGAGGTGTTAGCGATTCTGGAAAGTGTGAAAATATATAATCCCCTGGGCCGGATGAGATTTAGCCTAGGATTCTCTGAGAAGCTGGGGAGGAGATTGCTGAGCCTTTGGCTTTGATCTCTAAGTCATCTTTCTCTACAGGAATGGTGCCAGAGGACTGGAGGATAGCAAATGTTGTCCCGTTGTTAAAGAAGGAGAGTAAAGATTAATCCCGGTAAGTGAGCCTTACTTCTATTATGGGAAAAAGTCTTGGCAAGGTTTATAAGAGATAGGATATATAATCATCTGGAAAGGAATAATTTGATGAGAGATAGTCAACATGGTCTTGTGAAGGGTAGGTCATGCCTCACAAACCTCATTGAGTTCTTCGACATGGTGACCAAACAGGTGGATGAGGGTAAAGCAGTTGATGTGGCGTATATGGATTTCAGTAAAGCGTTTGATAAGGTTCCCCACGGGAGGCTATTGCAGAAAATGCAGAGGCGTGGGATTCTGGGTGATTTAGCAGTTTGGATCAGAAATTGGCTAGCTGATAGACGACAAATGGTGGTGGTTGAGGGGAAATGTTCAGACTGGAATCCATTTACTAGTGGTGTACCACAAGGACCTGGTTTTGGTCCACTGCTGTTTGTCATTTTTATAAATGACATGGAGGTGGGCGTAGAAGGATGGGTGAGTAAATTTGCAGATGACACTAAAGTCGGTGGAGTTGTGGACAGTACAGAAGGATGTTACAAGTTACAGAAGGACACGGATAAGCTGCAGAGCTGGGCTGACAGGTGGCAACTGGAGTTTAATGTAGAAAAGTGTGAGGAATAACAGGAAGGCAGAGTACTGGGCTAATGGTAAGATTCTTGGTAGTGTGGATGAGCAGAGAGTTCTCGGTGTCCATACCCATATATCCCTGAAAGTTGCCACCCAGGTTTAGAGGGTTGTTAAGAAGGCGTACGGTGTCTTAGCTTTTATTGGTAGAGGAATTGAGTTTCGGAGCCATGAGGTCATGTTGCAGTTGTACAAAACTCTGGTGCGGCCGCATTTGGAGTATTGTGTGCAGTTCTGGTCACCATGAAGGACGATGAAGCATTGGAAATGGTGCAGAGGAGATTTACAAGGATGTTGCCTGGTATGGAGGGAAGACTCTACGAGGAAAGGCTGAAGGACTTGAGGCTGTTTCTGTTTGAGAGAATATTGAGGTGAATTAATTGAGGCATACAAAATGATCAGAGGATTAGATAGGGTGGACATTTACAGCTTTTTCCCTCGGATGGTGATGTCCAGCACGAGAGGACATAGCTTCAAATTGTGTGGAGATAGATATAGGACAGATGTCAGAGGTAGGTTCTTTACTCAGAGTGAGGAAAGTGCGTGGAATGTCCTGCCTGCAACAGCAGTGGACTCGCCAACACTAAACGCATTCAAATGGTCATTGGATAGGCATATAGACGATAATGGAATAGTGTAGATGGACTTTAGATGGGTTTCACAGGACGGGGCAACATCGAGGGTCGAGGGCCTGTACTGCGCTGTAATGTTCTATGTTCGATGGTCTATGTTCTATACCACAGACCCATCAGTGACCCAGCACAACACACACTACTGACAGTAGACAATGTAAAACACCCCAATCAGGCAATCAGAACACCGCACACCACTGACAGTACAAATTGTCCCACAGCCCCATCAGGCACCCAGCACAGCACACACCTGTGACAGTACACAATGTACCACAGCCACATCAGACGCCCAGCACACCACACACCACTGACAGTACACAATGTACCACAGCCTCATCAGGCACCCTGCACACAACACACCACTAACAGTACACAATGTACCTCACCCTCATCAGGGACCCAGCACTACACACACCACTGACAGTACACAATGTACCACAGCCCCATCAGCCACCCAGCACACAACAAACCACTGACAGTACACAATGTACCACACCGTCATCAAGGACCCAGCATACCACAAACCACTGACAGTACACAATGTACACAGCCCCATCAGTCACCCAGCACACCACACACCACTGACAGTACACAACGCAACACAGCCCATCAGGGGCCCAGCACACCACTAAGAGAACACAATGTCCCACACCCGAATCAGACACCAGGCACATCACACACCGCTGACAGTACACAATGTACCACAGCCCCACCAGGCACCCAGCACACCACACACAAGTGACAGTACACAATGTACCACACCACCATCAGGCACCCAGCACAACACACACTAGCGACAGTACACAATGTGCCACAGCCCCATCAGGCACGTAGCACACCACACACCCCTGACAGTACACAATGTACCTGGCCCACATCAGGAACCAGGCACACCAGACACTACTGACAGTAAATAGCGGAGAGACAGGGGCGAGGCTTCATTAAAGAGCGGAGATACAGGGGCGAGACTTCATTAAAGAGCGGAGGGACGGGCGAGACTTCATTAAAGAGCGGAGAGATGGGGCGAGACTTCATTAAAGAGCGGAGAGATGGGGCGAGACGTCATTAAAGAGCGGAGAGAGACAGGGGTGAGGCTTCATTAAAGAGCGGAGAGATGGGGCGAGACTTCATTAAAGAGCGGAGAGACAGGGGCAAGACTTCATTAAAGGGAAGAGAGACAGGGGCGAGGCTTCATTAAAGAGCGCGGAGAGACGGCGAGACTTCATTAAAGAGCGGTGAGACAGGGGCGAGGCTTCATTAAAGAGCGGAGAGACAGGGGCGAGACTTCATTAAAGGGCGGAGAGAGACAGGAGCGAGACTTCATTAAAGAGCGGAGAGACAGGGTCGAGGCTTCATTAAAGGGCGGAGAGAGACAGGAGCGAGGCTTCATTAAAGGGCGGAGAGGGACAGGAGCGAGGCTTCATTAAAGAGCAAAGAGACAGGGGCGACGCTTCATTAAAGGGCAGAGGGAGACAGGAGCGAGGCTGCATTAAAGAGCGGAGAGACAAGGGCGAGGGGACACATTGAGAGCCGCAGAGCGGCGGGGTGCCAGTGGGAGCAAAGATAATATAAGGCGGGAACCGGAAGGACGACCCGCGGACTTCTGGGAATGATTCACCACTTGCCAATAAATTCTGGCGTAGAGGAAACCCGAGACACTACACGTATAGTGTCTCCCACCCGCCCTCCTCCTCTAACCTAATAATAAGACCCATTGGTGTGAGCAGGTAAGTGCTATATTATATTATTGTTTTTTATTTATTTTATATTTGTTTACCAGAACTTGGTTGGAACTAAGAGGGATGGCAGGGAAGGCAGTGCAATGTTCCTCCTGCAGGATGTTTGAGGTGAGGGATGCCATTAGTGTCCCTGCTCGTTTTACCTGCAAGAAGTGCAGCCATCTCCAGCTCCTACAAGACCGAGTTATGGTACTGGAGCTGGAGTTGGATGAACTTCGGATCATTCCGGAGGCAGAGGGGGTCATAGATAGGAGCTTCAGGGAAGTAGTTACACCAAAGACTGGAGATAGATGGGTAACTGTAAGAGGGACTGGGAAGAAGCAGTCAGTGCAGGGACCCCCTGCGGTCGTTCCCCTGAGTAACAAGTATACCGTTTTGGATACTTGTGGGGGGGGACTTACCAGGGTAAAGCCATGGGGTACGGGCCTCTGGCACGGAGTCTGTCCCTGTGGCTCAGAAGGTAAGGGGGATAGGAGAAGAGCATTAGTAATTAGGGACTCAATAGTCAGGGGCACAGATAGGAGATTTTGTGGGAGCGAGAGAGACTCACGTTTGGTATGTTGCCTCCCAGGTGCAAGGGTACGTGATGTCTCGGATCGTGTTTTTCGGGTCATTAAGGGGGAAGGGGAGCAGCCCCAAGTCGTAATCCACATTGGCAATAACGACATAGGTAGGAAAGGGGACAAGGATGTCAGGCAGGCCTTTAGGGAGCTGGGATGGAAGCTCAGAGTGAGAACAAACAGAGTTGTTATCTCTGGGTTGTTGCCCGTGCCACGTGATAGTGAGATGAGGAATAGGGAGAGAGAGCAATTAAACACGTGGCTACAGAGATGGTGCAGGCGGGAAGGATTCAGATTTCTGGATAACTGGGGCTCTTTCTGGGGAAGGTGGGACCTCTATAGACAGGATGGTCTACATCTGAACCTGAGTGGCACCAATATCCTGGGGGGATATTTGTTAGTGCTCTTTGGGGGGTTTAAACTAATTCAGCAGGGGCATGGGAACCTGGATTATAGTTTTGGGGTACGGGAGATTGAGAGTATAGTGGTCAGGAGCACAGATTTGACTTCGCAGGAGGGTGCCAGTGTTCAGGTAGGTGGTTTGAAGTGTGTCTACTTCAATGCCAGGAGTATACGAAATAAGGTAGGGGAACTGGCAGCATGGGTTGGTACCTGGGACTTCGATGTTGTGGCCATTTCAGAGACATGGATAGAGCAGGGACAGGAATGGTTGTTGCATGTTCAGGGGTTTAGGTGTTTTAGTAAGATCAGAGAAGGGGGCAAAAGAGGGGGAGGTGTGGCGCTGCTAGTCAAGGACAGTATTACGGTGGCAGAGAGAATTCAAGATGGGGACTCTTCTTCCGAGGTAGTATGGGCTGAGGTTAGAAACAGCAAAGGAGAGTTTACCCTGCTGGGAGTTTTCTATAGGCCACCTAATAGTTCTAGAGTTGTAGAGGAAAGAATGGCGAAGATGATTACGAAAAGAGTGAAGATACAGGGTAGTTGTTATTGGAGACTAACTTTCCAAATATTGACTGGAAAAGATATAGTTCGAGTACATTAGATGGGTCGTTCTTTGTACAATGTGTGCAGGAGGGTTTCCTGACACAATATGTTGATAGGCCAACAAAAGGTGAGGCCACATTGGATTTGGCTTTGGGTAATGAACCAGGCCAGGTTTAGATTTAGAACAGTACAGCACAGAACAGGCCCTTCGGCCTTCGATGTTGTGCCGAGCAATGATCACCCTACTCAAACTCACATATCCACCCTATACCCGCAACCCAACAACTTCCCCCTTAACCCTACTTTTTTTTAGGACACTACGGGCAATTTAGCATGGCCAATCCACCTAACCCGCACATCTTTGGACTGTGGGAGGAAACCGGAGCACCCGGAGGAAACCCACGGACACACGGGGAGGACGTGCAGACTCCGCACAGACAGTGACCCAGCCGGGAACCGAACCTGGGACCCTGGAGCTGTGAAGCATTGATGCTAACCACTATGCTACCGTGCTTCCCAAATATAATTGGTTACGCTAACTTTTATTATTGGAAGATATGGGTTGTTTGAATGAAACAGAATTGGGAGATGAATGGGGGAACCATGAAATGAAATGAAATGAAAATTGCTTATTGTCACGAGTAGGCTTCAATTAAGTTACTGTGAAAAGCCCCGAGTCGCCACATTCCGGGGAGGCTGGTACAGGAATCGAACCGCTGCTGGCCTGCTTGGTCGGCTTTAAAAGCCAGCGAATTAGCCCAGTGAGCTAAACCAACCACGAAGGTGTCAGGTGTTAGATCTGGAGGTAGGTGAACACTTTGTAGACAGTGACCACAATTCGGTGACCTTTACATGAGTGATGGAAAGGGATAAGTATACCCCGCAGGGCAAGAGTTATAGCTGGGGGAAGGGCAATTATGATGCCATTAGACATGACTTAGGATGTGTAGGTTGGAGAAGTAGGCTACAAGGGTTGGGCACACTGGATATGTGGAGCTTGTTCAAGAAACAGCTATTGCGTGTTCTTGATCAGTACGTACCAGTCATAAAGGGAGGCAGGGGTCGAGCGAAGGAACCGTGGTTTACCAAAGAAGTGGAATCTCTTGTTAAGAGGAAAAAGGAGGCCTATGTGAAGATGAAGCGTGAAGTTTCAGTTGGGGCGCTTGATAGTTACAGGGAAGCGAGGAAGGATCTAAAGAGAAAGCTAAGACGAGCAACGAGGGAACATGAGAAGTCTTTGGCAGGTAGGATCAAGGAAAACCCAAAAGCTTTCTATAGGTATGTCAGGAATAAAAGAATAACTAGGGTAAGAGTAGGGCCAGTCAAGGACTGTGGTGGGAAGTTGTGTGTGGAGGCGGAGGAGATAAGCGAGATACTAAATGAATACTTTTCGTCAGTATTCACTCAGGAAAACGATAATGTTGTGGCGGAGAATGCTGAGACCAAGGCTATTAGAATAGATGGCATTGAGGTGCGTAGGGAAGAAGTGTTGGCAATTCTGGACAAGGTGAAAATTGATACGTCCCCGGGGCCTGATGGGATTTATCCTAGGATTCTCTGGGAAGCCAGGGAAGGGATTGCTGAGCCTTTGGCTTTGATTTTTATGTCATCATTGGCTACAGGAATAGTGCCAGAGGACTGGAGGATAGCAAATGTGGTCCCTTTGTTCAAGAAGGGGAGTAGAGATAACCCTGGTAACTATAGGCGGATGAGCCTCACGTCTGTTGTGGGTAAAGTCTTGGAGAGGATTATAAAAGATAAAAGATTATAAAAGATTATAAAAGATAAAGATAAAGAGGAATAAAATGATTAGGGATAGTCAGAATGGTTTTGTGAAGGGTAGGTCATGCCTCACAAACCTTATCGAGTTCTTTGAGAAGGTGACTGAACAGGTAGACGAGGGTAGAGCAGTTAATGTGGTGTATATGGATTTCAGTAAAGCGTTTGATAAGGTTCCCCACGGTCGGCTATTGCAGAAAATACGGAGGCTGGGGATTGAGGGTGATTTAGAGATGTGGATCAGAAATTGGGTAGTTGAAAGAAGACAGAGAGTGGTGGTTGATGGGAAATGTTCAGAATGGAGTTCAGTTACGAGCGTCGTACCACAAAGATCTGTCTGAGGCCGTTGCTGTTTGTCATTTTTATAAATGACCTAGGGGAGGGCGCAGAAGGGTGGGTGAGTAAATTTGCAGACGACACTAAATTCGGTGGAGTTGTAGACAGTGCGGAAGGATGTTGCAGGTTACAGAGGGACATAGATAAGCTGCAGAGCTGGGCTGAGAGGTGGCAAATGGAGTTTAATGAGGAGAAGTGTGAGGTGATTCACTTTGGAAAGAATAACAGGAATGCGGAATATTTGGCTAATGGTAAAATTATTGGCAGTGTGGATGAGCAGAGGGATCTCGGTGTCCATGTACATCGATCCTGAAAGTTGCCACCCAGGTTGATAGAGTTGTGAAGAAGGCCTATGGTGTGTTGACCTTTATATGTAGTGTGGTTGAGTTCCGGAGCCATGAGGTCATGTTGCAGTTGTACAAAACTCTTGTACGGCCGCATTTGGAGTATTGCGTACAGTTCTGGTCGCCTCATTATAGGAAGGACGTGGAAGCTTTGGAGCGGGTGCAGAGGAGATTTACCAGGACGTTGCCTGGTATGGAGGGAAAATCTTATGAGGAAAGGCTGATGGACGTGAGCTTGTTTTCGTTAGAGAGAAGAAGGTTAAGAGGTGACTTAATAGAGGCATACAAAATGATCAGAGGGTTAGATAGGGTGGACAGTGAGAACCTTCTCCCGCGGATGGAGGTGGCTAGCACGAGGGGACATAGCCTTAAATTGAGGGGTAATAGATATAGGACAGAGGTCAGAGGTGGTTTTTTTACGCAACGATGGTGAGGCCATGGAATGCCCTACCTGCAACAGTAGTGAACTCGCCAACATTGAGGACATTTAATAGTTTATTGGATAAGCATATGGATGATAATTGGATAGTGTAGGTTACATGACTTTAGTTTTTGGACTTCCCATGTCGGTGCAACATCGAGGGCCGAAGGGCCTGTACTGTGCTGTATCGTTCTATTGTCTATGTACACAATGTCCCTATTAATGTATCTGTGTGTCTGTGGGAGTGTGTATTCGTGTCTCTGTGTGTCAGTGAGTGTGTGGGTTAGTGTCTCTCTGTTTGTGAGTGTGAGTATTAGTGTACCTGTGGGTCTGTGGGTGTGTATTAGTGTATCTGTGTGTCTGCCATTGTGTGTGTATTAGTGTCTCTGTGTGTCGGTCAGTGTCTGTATTAGCGTTTCTGTCTGTGAGTGTGTGTATTACTGTCTCTGTGTGTCAGTGAGTGTGCATATTATTTGATCTGTGTCTGTGAGTGTCTGTTAGTGTTTCTGTGTCTCTGTCAATGTGTGTATTAGTGTCTGTATGTGTCTGTAAGTGTGTGTATTAGTGCCTATGTGTGTCTGCGAGTGTGAGTATTACTGTCTATGTGTCTGTGAGTGTGTGTGGTAGTGTCTCTGTGTGTCTGTGGATGTGTGTATTACTGTCTGTGTGTCTGTGAGTGTGTGTATTAGTGTCTCTGTGTGTCTGTGGGCGTGTGTATTGGTATCTCTGTGTGTCTGTGAGTGTGAGTATTAGTGTCTCAGTGTGTCTGTCGGTGTGTATTAGTGTCTCTGTGTGTCTGTGAGTGTGAGTATTAGTGTCTGTGTCTCTGTCAGTGTGTGTATTAGTGTCTCTGTGTGCGAGTTTGTGTATTAGTGTATCTATGTTTGTCAGTGTGTGTGTGTTAGTGTCACTGTGTGTCTGTCACTGTGTGTATTGGTGTCTCTGTGTGTCTGTCAGTGTGTGAATTAGTGTCTCAGTGTGTCAGAGTGTGTATTAGTGTATCTGTGTGTTTGTGAGTGTATGTATTAGTGTCTCTGTGTGCCTGTGAGTGTGTGTATTGTATCTCTGTGTGTCTATGAGTGTGTGTATTAGTTTGTCTGTGAGTGTGTGTACTAGTGTTTCTGTGTGTCTGTGGGTGTGTGTATTAGTATCTCTGTGTGTCTGTGAGTGTGAGTATTAGTGTATCAGTGTGTCTGTCAGTGTGTATTAGTGTCTCTGTGTGTCTGTGGGTGTGAGTATTAGTGTCTCAGTGTGTCTGTCAGTGTGTGTATTAGTGTCTCTGTGTGCGAGTTTGTGTATTAGTGTATCTATGTTTGTCAGTGTGTGTGTTAGTGTCTCTGTGTTTCTGTCAGTGTGTGTGTGTTAGTGTCACTGTGTGTCTGTCACTGTGTGTATTGGTGTCTCTGTGTGTCTGTCAGTGTGTGAATTAGTGTCTCAGTGTGTCAGAGTGTGTATTAGTGTATCTGTGTGTTTGTGAGTGTATCTATTAGTGTCTCTGTGTTCCTGTGAGTGTGTGTATTGTGTCTCTGTGTGTCTATGAGTGTGTGTATTAGTGTCTCTGAGTGTCTATCAGTGTGTGTGTTAGTGCCTCTGTGTGTCTTTGAGTGTGTGTTAGTGTCTCTGTGTGTCAGTGTGTGTTTAGTGTCTCTGTGTGTCTGTCAGTGTGTGTTTTAGTGTCACTGTATCTCTGTGAGTGTGTCTATTAGTGTCTCTGGGTCTGTGAGTGTGTATTAGTGTCTCTGTATGTCTGACAGTGTGTTTAAGTGTCTATGTGTGTCTGTGAGTATGTGTATTAATGTCTTTGTGTGTCTGTGTGTGTGTATATTAGTGTCTCTGTGTGATGTGAGTGTGCCTATTGGTGTCTCTGTGTCTGAAAGGGTGTGTATTGGTGTCTCTCTTTTTCTGTGAGTGTGTGTATTACTGTCTCTATGTGTCTGCGAGTGTGTGTATTACTGTCACTGTGTGTCTGTGGATGTGTGCATTCCTGTCTCCGTGAGTCTATGGGTGTGTGTAATAGTGGCTCTGTGTGTCTGTGCGTGTGTACATTAGTGTGTATGTGAGTGTGTGTACAAGTGTCTCTGTGTGTCTTTAAGTGTTTGCATTAGTGTCTCTGTGTCTGTGAGTGTGTGTATTAGTGTCTCTCTGTGTCTGTCTGTGTGTGCATTAGTGTCTGTGTGAGTGTGTGTATTAGTGTCTCTGTGTGGTTGTCAGTGTGTGTGTTAGTGTCTCTGTGTGTCTGTCAGTGTGTGAGTGCCAGAGTGTCTGTGTGTTTGTCAGTGTGTGTATTAGTGTCTCTGTGTATCTGGAAGTGTGTGAATTAGTGGCTGTGTGTGTGTATTAGGGTCTCTGTATGTCTGTGAGTTTGTGCATTAGTGTCTCTCTCTGTCTGTGAGTGTGTGTATTAGTGTCTCAGTGTGTCAGAGTGTGTATTAGTGTATCTGTGTGTTTGTGAGTGTATGTATTAGTGTCTCTGTGTGCCTGTGAGTGTGTGTATTGTGTCTCTGTGTGTCTATGAGTGTGTGTATTAGTGTCTCTGAGTGTCTGTCAGTGTGTGTGTTAGTGCCTATGTGTGTCTTTGAGTGTGTGTTAGTGTCTCTGTGTGTCTGTGTGTGCGTTAGTGTCTCTGTGTCTGTCAGTGTGTGTTTTAGTGTCTCAGTGTGTCTATCAGTGTGTGTATTAGTGTCTCGCTGTGTCTGTGAGTGTGTGTATTAGTGTTTCTGTGTGTCTGAGTGTGAATTATTGTCTCTGTGTGTCTGTGAGTGAGTGTATTAGTGTCTCTGTGTCTGTGAGTGTCTATTAGTGTCTCTGTGTCTGTGCGTGTGTATTAGTGTCTCTGTATATCTGACAGTGTGTTTTAGTGTCTCTGTACGTCTGTGAGTGTGTGTATTAGTGTCTTTGTGTGTCTGTGAGTATGCATATTAGTGACTTTGTGGGTCATTGAGTGTGTATTAGTGTATATGTGTGTCTGTCAGTGTGTGTGTATTAGTGTCTCTGTCTGTCAGTGAGTGTGTATTAGTGTCTCTGTGTGTCTGTCAGTGTATGTATTAGTGTCTCTGTCTGTGAGTGTGTGTACTAGTGTCTCTGTGTGTCTGTGAGTGTGTGTATTAGTTGATCTGTGTCTGTGAGTGCGTGATAGTGTTTCTGTGTGTCCGTCAGTGTGTGTATTAGTGTCTCTGTGTGTCTATAAGTGTGTGTATTAGTGTCACTGTGTGTCTGTGGATGTGTGCATTCCTGTCTCCGTGAGTCCATGGGTGTGTGTAATAGTGTCTCTGTGTGTCTGTGCGTGTGTACATTAGTGTGTATGTGAGTGTGTGTACAAGTGTCTCTGTGTGTCTGTGAGTGTGTGTATTAGTGTCTCTGTGTGTCTGTGAGTGTGTGTATTAGTGTCTCTGTGTGAATGTGAGTGTGTATTAGTGTCTCTGTCTGTGAGTGTGTGTACTAGTTTCTCTGTGTGTCTGTGAGTGTGTGTATTAGTTGATCTGTGTCTGTGAGTGCGTGATAGTGTTTCTGTGTGTCCGTCAGTGTGTGTATTAGTGTCTCTGTGTGTCTATAAGTGTGTGTATTAGTGTCTCTGTGTGTCTGTGAGTGTGTGTATCAGTGTCTCTGTGTCTGTGGATTTGTGTATTACTGTCTCTATGTGTCTGCGAGTGTGTATTACTGTCTATGTGTGTCTGTGACAGTTTGTATTAGTGTCTCTGTGTGTCTGTGGATGTGTGTATTACTGTCTCCGTGTGTCTATGGGTGTGTGTATTAGTGTCTCTGTGTGTCTGTGCGTGTGTGTATTAGTGTGTCTGTGAGTGTGTGCACAAGTGTCTCTGTGTGTCTGTGAGTGTGTGTATTAGTGTCTCTGTGTGTCTGTGAGTGTGTATTAGTGTCTCTGTGTGTTTGTGAGTGTGTGTTAGTGTCCCTGTGTGTCTGTGAGTGGGTGTATTAGTGTCTCTGTATTTCTGTGAGAGTGTGTATTAGTCGGTCTGTGTGTCTGTGAGTGTGTATTAGGATCTGTGAGTGTCTGTGAGTGTGTGTATTAGTGTTGCTGTGTGACTGTGAGTGTTTGTATTAGTGTCTCTGTGTCTGCGAGTGTGTGTATTAGTGTCTCTGTGTGTCTGTCTGTGTGTGTAATAGTGTCTCTGTGTGTCTGTCAGTGTGTGAGTATTAGTGTGTATGTGTGTCTGTCAGTGTGTGTATTAGTGTCTCTGTGTGTGAGTGCGTGTATTAGTGTCTCTGTATGTATGTCAGTGTCTGAGTGTTAGTGTGTCTGTGTGTGTGTTAGTGCCTCTGTGAGTCTGTGTCTGTGTGTTAGTGTCTCTGTGTGTCTGTCAGTTTGTGTTTTAGTGCCTCTGTGTGTCTGTGAGTGTGAATTAGTGTCTCTGTCTCTCTGTGAGTGTGTGTATCAGTGTTTCTGTGTGTCTGTGAGTGTGCATTAGTGTCTCAGTATCTCTGTGATTGTGTGTATTAGTGTCTCTGTGTCTGAGTGTCTATTAGTGTATCCGGGTCTGTGAGTGTGTATTAGTGTCTCTGTATGTCTGACAGTGTGTTTAGGTGTCTATGTGTGTCTGTGAGTATGTGTATTAATGTCTTTGTGTGCCTGTGTGTGTATATATTAGTGTCTCTGTGTGTCTGTGAGTGTGTGTATTGGTGTCTCTGTGTCTGAAAGTGTGTGTATTGGTGTCTCTCTGTTTCTGTGAGTGTGTGTATTACTGTCTCTATGTGTCTGCGAGTGTGTGTATTACTGTCACTGTGTGTCTGTGGATGTGTGCATTATTGTCTCCGTGAGTCTATGGTTGTGTGTAATAGTGTCTCTGTGTGTCTGTGCGTGTGTGCATTAGTGTGTCTGTGAGTGTGTGTATTAGTGTCTCTGTGTGTCTGTGAGTGTGTGTATTAGTGTCTCTGTGTGACTGTGAGTGTGTATTAGTGTCTCTGTCTGTGAGTGTGTGTACTAGTGTCTCTGTGTGTCTGTGAGTGTGTGTATTAGTTGATCTGTGTCTGTGAGTGCGTGATAGTGTTTCTGTGTGTCCGTCAGTGTGTGTATTAGTGTCTCTGTGTGTCTATAAGTGTGTGTGTTAGTGTCTCTGTGTGTCTGTCAGTGTGTGAGTATTAGTGTGTATGTGTGTCTGTCAGTGTGTGTATTAGTGTCTCTGTGTGTGTGAGTGCGTGTATTAGTGTCTCTGTATGTCTGTCAGTGTCTGAGTGTTAGTGTGTCTGTGTGTGTGTTAGTGCCTCTGTGAGTCTGTGTCTGTGTGTTAGTGTCTCTGTGTGTCTGTCAGTTTGTGTTTTAGTGCCTCTGTGTGTCTGTGAGTGTGAATTAGTGTCTCTGTCTCTCTGTGAGTGTGTGTATTAGTGTTTCTGTGTGTCTGTGAATGTGCATTAGTGTCTCTGTATCTCTGTGATTGTGTGTATTAGTGTCTCTGTGTCTGAGTGTCTATTAGTGTATCCGGGTCTGTGAGTGTGTATTAGTGTCTCTGTATGTCTGACAGTGTGTTTAGGTGTCTATGTGTGTCTGTGAGTATGTGTATTAATGTCTTTGTGTGTCTGTGTGTGTATATATTAGTGCCTCTGTGTGTCTGTGAGTGTGTGTATTGGTGTCTCTGTGTCTGAAAGTGTGTGTATTGGTGTCTCTCTGTTTCTGTGAGTGTGTGTATTACTGTCTCTATGTGTCTGCGAGTGTGCGTATTACTGTCACTGTGTGTCTGTGGATGTGTGCATTACTGTCTCCGTGAGTCTATGGTTGTGTGTAATAGTGTCTCTGTGTGTCTGTGCGTGTGTGCATTAGTGTGTATGTGAGTGTGTGTACAAGTGCCTCTGTGTGTCTGTGAGTGTGTGTATTAGTGTCTCTGTGTGACTGTGAGTGTGTATTAGTGTCTCTGTGTGTTTGTGAGTGTGTGTTAGTGTCTCTGTGAGTGGGTGTATTAGTGTATCTGTGTTTCTGTGAGTGTGTGTACTAGTCTGTCTGTGTGTCTGTGAGTGTGTATTAGGGTCTGTGAGTGTCTGTGAGTGTGTGTATTATTGTTTCTGTGTGTCTGTAAGTGTTTGTATTAGTGTCTCTGTGTCTGTGAGTGTGTGTATTAGTGTCTCTGTGTGTCTGTCTGTGTGTGCATTAGTGTCTGTGTGAGTGTGTGTATTAGTGTCTCTGTGTGGTTGTCAGTGTGTGTGTTAGTGTCTATGTGTGTCTGTCAGTGTGTGAGTGTCAGTGTGTCTGTGTGTTTGTCAGTGTGTGTATTAGTGTCTCTGTGTATCTGTCAGTGTGTGAATTAGTGGTTGTGTGTGTGTGTGTATTAGGGTCTCTGTATGTATGTGAGTGTGTGCATTAGTGTCTCTCTGTGTCTGTGAGTGTGTGTATTAGTGTCTGTGTGAGTGGGTGTATTAGTGTCTCTGCGTGTTTGTCAGTGTGTGTGTTAGTGTCTCTGTGTGTCTGTCAGTGTGTGAGTGTTATTGTGTCTGTGTGTCTGTCAGTGTGTGTATTAGTGGCTCTGTGTGTGAGTGTGTGTATTAGTGTCTCTGTATGTCTGTCAGTGTGTGAGTGTTATTGTGTCTGTGTGTCTGTCAGTGTGTGTATTTGTGTCTCTGTGCGTCTGTCAGTGTGTGTATTAGTGTCTCTGTGTCTGCGAGTGTGTGTATTCCTGTATCTGTGTTTCTCTGGGTGTGTGTATTAGTGTATCTCTGTGTCTGTGAGTGTGTGTAGTAGTGTATTTGTGTGTCTCTGAGTGCGTGTATTAGTGTCTCTGTGTGTCTGTGAGTGTGTGTATTAGTGTTTCTGTGTGTCTTTGAGTGTGTGTATTAGGCTCGCTGTGTGTATGTGAGTGTGTGTATTCATGCCTCTCTGTGTCTGTCAGTGTGTGTTTTAGTGACTCTGTATGTCTGTCAGTGTGTGTATTAGTGTCTCCGTGTGTCTGTTGGAGGGTGTATTAATGTCTGTGTGTCTGCGAGTGTGCGTGTTAGTGCCTGTAGGTGTTTGTCAGTGTGCGTGTTAGTGTCCTGTGTGTCTGTCAGTGTGTGTATTAGTGTATCCGTCTGTCAGCCAGTGTGTCTCCCTGTGTGTGAGTGTGAGTATCAGTGTCTCTGTGTCTGTGAGTGTGTGTATTAGTGTCTCTGTGTGTCTGTGAGTGTGTATTAGAGTCTCTGTGTGTTTGTGAGTGTGTGTTAGTGTCCCTGTGTGAGTGGGTGTATTAGTGTCTCTGTATTTCTGTGAGAGTGTGTATTAGTCTGTCTGTGTGTCTGTGAGTGTGTATTAGGATCTGTGAGTGTCTGTGAGTGTGTGTATTAGTGTTGCTGTGTGACTGTGAGTGTTTGTATTAGTGTCTCTGTGTCTGCGAGTGTGTGTATTAGTGTCTCTGCGTGTCTGTCTGTGTGTGTAATAGTGTATGTGTGAGTGTGTGTATTAGTGTCTCTGTGTGTTTGTCAGTGTGTGTGTTAGTGTCTCAGTGTGTCTGTCAGTGTGTGAGTATTAGTGTGTATGTGTGTCTGTCAGTGTGTGTATTAGTGTCTCTGTGTGTGTGTGCGCGTGTATTAGTGTCTCTGTATGTCTGTCAGTGTCTGAGTGTTAGTGTGTCTGTGTGTGTGTTAGTGCCTCTGTGAGTCTGTGTCTGTGTGTTAGTGTCTCTGTGTGTCTGTCAGTTTGTGTTTTAGTGCCTCTGTGTGTCTGTGAGTGTGAATTAGTGTATCTGTCTCTCTGTGAGTGTGTGTATTAGTGTTTCTGTGTGTCTGTGAGTGTGCATTAGTGTTTCTGTATCTCTGATTGTGTGTATTAGTGTCTCTGTATCTGAGTGTCTATTAGTATATCCGGGTCTGTGCGTGTGTATTAGTGTCTCTGTATCTCTGACAGTGTGTTTAGGTGTCTATGTGTGTCTGTGAGTATGTGTATTAATGTCTTTGTGTGTCTGTGTGTCTATATATTAGTGTCTCTGTGTGTCTGTGAGTGTGTGTATTACTGTCTCTATGTGTCTGCGAGTGTGTGTATTACTGTCACTGTGTGTCTGTGGATGTGTGCATTACTGTCTCCGTGAGTCTATGGTTGTGTGTAATAGTGTCTCTGTGTGTCTGTGCGTGTGTGTATTAGTGTCTCTGTGTGTCTGTGAGTGTGTGTATTAGTGTCTCTGTGTGTCTGTGAGTGTGTGTATTAGTGTCTCTGTGTGTCTGTGAGTGTGT
>NW_024055717.1:2186370-2265933 GCF_902713615.1 Scyliorhinus canicula
AGAGAGAGAGAGAGACAGACAGACAGACAGACCGAGAGAGAGAGAGAGAAAGGCAGACAGAGAGAGAGCCCACTCTGGGACTCATTGGGAGATGCTGGGCTGTTTCAGGAAGAAATGGGCAGCTTCGCAGTGGTGGTGTGTGGGGAAGGCAGACGGAGAGAGGGGGATACAGAGAAACAGGAATGTCAATTAACCCTCTCTGTGGCAATTGAGAATGAAAAGTGAGAAAATATTTCATTAAGCCATTCGAGGACAAAGAAGGGCTGGGGGGGGGGGGGGGGGGCTGCAGTTAATTGTCAGCATGTTGCAGCTTTGGGAACTTGCTGTGTTACAGGTGAGCGTGTGTATAGATTCTTCCAAGACAGCAAGTTGCAGAAACAGGTAGAAAGAGAGAAGCTGCTGGAGGTGGCAGGTTAGACACAGGGGGCGACAGACACAAACTGTTAGTGTTTCAATGGGGGGGGGGGGAGGGTCGCTATTTTAATTCAGTTTTCTGAGGGTCCTGAGATGGGGCAGGGGCTTTGCCATCTCTGCCCCTCTCTGTCTCTGCCTGTGTCTCTGTGTAAAGTCTTGTCAAATTAGACAAATTGCTCAACACAGATGACTGAGGCCTGTTGCTCAGGCTTCACTCAGGGAACATTGTGTCTGGTTATTAATCAAAAGTTTAATTTTAAGAGAGTGAGGGGGAGGGGGCAGGGATGTGAATGAGAAGGTTTAAACATGAATGAACGGATTGACTTGTCCACGTGGGAGACTGGGGGCCAGACACTGAACCTACAGTTGTTTAATATGAGGCTGTATTCTGGATTAATGCTGCAGGCTTAGACATTGATCAAACGAGACTTGAGCGAAACGCACTGGAATGATTTAGAATTATGATTCAGCGAGTTGTGGACTTTGCAATTGTCCCTTTGTCTCTCTCTCGCTTTTTATCTCTTTTTTCCTGTCTCTAATTCTGCCTCTCCGTCTCTGTGACTGCCTGTCTTTTAACTCACTCTCTCTCCCTTTCTGTCTCTCGTTTTACCGCTCTCTCTATCTCTCTCTTTCTCACTGCCTGTCTCTCTGTTAACTCACTCACTTCTTTGCCTCTCCCTCTCTTTCTGACTGCTCGTCTCTCTGTCTGTCTCTGTTTTAGCCCACACCCTCTGCCTGTCTGTCTCTCTGCCTGTCTCTTTAACTCACTCTCTCTTTCCTTTGCCTGAGTGTCTCTCGTTCTGCCTCACCTTCAGCCTGTCTGTCTCTCTTTTAACTCACTCTCTCTCCCTTTGCCCATCTGCCTCTCGTTCTGCCTCTCTCACTGCCTGCCTCTCTTTTAACTCACTCTCTCTCTTTCCTTTGACTGTCTGTCCCTCATTCTGCCCCTCTCTCTTTGCGTGTCTGTCTCTCTTTAACTCACTCTCACTCCATTTGCCCCTAACCCTCATTCTGCCTCTCTCACTGCCTGCCTCTCTTTTAACTCACTCTCTCTCTCTGTCCTTTGCCTGTCTGTCACTCATTCTGCCTCTCTCTCTTTGCGTGTCTGTCTCTCTTTAACTCACTCTCACTCCATTTGCCCCTAACCCTCATTCTGCCTCTCTCACTGCCTGCCTATTTCTCTGTCTGTCTCTCTTTAACTCACTTTCTCTCCCTTTGCCTGTCTGTATCTCGTTTTGCCTCTCTCTCTCTCTCTCTCTCTCTGCCTGTTTTCTCTTTAACTCTATCTCACTCCCTTAGCCTATCTGTCCATTCTGTCTCAATCTCTCTCTGACTGCCTATCTCTCTATGTCTCTCTTTTAACTCTCTCTCTTTCTCCCTCTCTCTGACTGCCTGTATCACTCTGTAGGCTCTCTTTCTCTATCAGGGATCCCCAGGTATCCCCCTATCCATAGACTGTAAAGCCGGCGTGATATTTTTGGAGTAGAAGCTCCCAACCGTGTTTCCAGCTGTGGTGGGGGTGGGTGAGAACCCTTCCTGGGATAACTGGGGAGGGCTCGTTGTTCTAGTAGATATACGCCAGATGGTTTCACAGGTCGGCGCAACATCGAGGGCCGAAGGGCCCGTACTGCGCTGTAGTGTTCTATGTTCTACAGCCGAACACATGTTGGGGATTGATTTCATCAGCTCCCACAAACTTTTGTTCGACCCCGTCAATAGATGTGTGGGGAGAATGGCGAAGGCAGCACGAGCCCCAACCACGCTCACAGTTGGAGACTACGCACCCAGGATTAGCGCAGTAGGAGACTTCTGGTTTGATCCACGAACCATTAAGTGAAAAAGTGAAAGTGAAAATCGCTTATTGTCACGATTAGGCTTCAATGAAGTTACTGTGAAAAGCCCCTAGTCGCCACATTCCGGTGCCTGTTCGGAGAGGCTGGTACGGGAATTGAACCCGCGCTGCTGGCCTGCCTTGGTCTGCTTTAAAAGCCAGCGATTTACCCCAGTGCGCTAAACCAGCCCCTTAAGTCAATAGAAAAAC
The DNA here is from genome assembly GCF_902713615.1 of Scyliorhinus canicula. NCBI lineage: Eukaryota > Metazoa > Chordata > Chondrichthyes > Carcharhiniformes > Scyliorhinidae > Scyliorhinus > Scyliorhinus canicula. Next base: position 2,188,826 of record NW_024055717.1, read on the forward strand.
GTTAGAGCCGTTTTACAGAAACACAGAGCATATTCTGCCACAGCACAAGCAGGACTGCGGCAAGATCGCAGGTTGAGTGAACGTCACATATCCCGATCCTAAACCTCAGAAACAGTACAGTTAACCCCAACAAGTAGAGGGAGAAATTGCAAAAGTCATCCAAAGTACACTTGACAAAGGCGTACTTCGTTCAGTCGCCTCAACTAACAATGCCCCAATTTGGCCCGGAAGGAAACCTGGTGGCTCCTGGCGACTGACCATCCTATTTTATCGAAATAAACAAAGTGACCCCATTAGCAGCCCCCACCGTGGCCACGAGTCCCGAGACAATGTTAAAACAAGGACTCCAGTTGAAACTTTTCACGGTTCTGGACATCAACAATGGCTTTTGGTCCATTCCATTGGATAAAGCTTGCCAATACTAATTTGCTTTCACCTTCCACGGACAGCAATACTCGTGGAGGTGCTTACCACAAGGCTTGCACAGCTCCCCTCCATCTTCCACAGACAATTGGATAACGGATTAGCTAAATTTTCCTGACCCGAATGCCTCGTTCAGTATGTAAATTACTTACTCCTGCAGACAGACACTAAGAGAGAGCATACCTCGCTTCTCACCGAATTAATAAGACTCGTTCACGAAATCGGATGTAACGTTAACCCCAAAAGGCCCAGATGCTCTGAGGAAAAACTTCATTTATTCAGGCACAGTAATCACCCATGGCAAAAGCGAGATCGAGCAGAAACGCATTGACTCCATTGTTAAATTACCCTTGCTCCATAGTGTTATTTCTAGGACTGGTTGGCTACTGCAGGAACCACATGGGTGGTTTTGCCAGCAAGACAGCGCCTCTTTCCCAGCTCCTGAAAAAGCAAGTCCCATGGGAATGGCTTTCCCAGCACACGATGGTGTGGATGCATTAAAACGGGCCTGAGCACAGCTGCCGCTATACAGGTTGCTGCCACACTCGCCCCATACACAATATAGATAACATCCACCGAACGAAGCCTTTTGGCCGCGCTCCTTCAGGAAAGACCAGATTCTTTAGGCCTCAGGAGTTCTCGATCTGGGAGAGCAAGCATTTTCTGTCTGTGACAGGCACTTGCTCGCAGTATTTTGGCCTGTTCATTGCGAAAATGACAGGATTCAACCCCGTAACAATTTTAACAGAGCACACCCCAACCCAACTTCTACTAGGTGGTAGGCTAAAGGACGGCATTGTCAACCAAATTCGTGCAGCTCGATGGACACGACTCCTGCAAGGACGGGACATTACTGTTAAAAGGACTAAGGCTCACACGTTTCTAGCAGACTATTTACAGTACGCAGGCACCCCACATGAGCGTGAGATGATTACCACCAAACACAATACAAGACCCTTTGTGCACAAACCAGCCCCCCCGAAACCAGGCACTACACCCAGCGACCCCAGCCCACAGACGCAGCTGTTTATGTGGATGGCTCCTCCACAGGATTTATGTGGATGGCTCCTCCACAGTTTTAAATGGGAAATAAATCATAGGTTGTGGTATTTATATAGTGGACGCGCAGGGACGCACGTTGGAAGAAATCTCACTGAAATTGCCTGGACATCTAGTTTCGCAGGCAGCCGAATTGGCAGCCGTAGCCAACATTGTACAGCACCCCGACCCGTCCTCGACCCCAGCCGACATATACTCCGACAGCCTCTATGTCTGCAATAGCTTAACTGAGTTCCTATCCCTGTGGGAATCTAGAGGTGCTGTTTCCACAGACGGAAAATCCCTACCCTCAGCCCCATTACTCCAGCATATCCTCAAGACAGCTAAAGGCCAAAAATATGGTATAGTTAAAGTTCGCAGCCACCATCGTTCTTCCCTCCATGGTAATGTTAAAGCAGACTCCCGAGAAAAAGGAGGTTCCAGACATGGTCACTTTACGAGTTCCGCACCAGAGTGCCCCAGTCAACACGGTCCATGTCTCACAGACCAATATTCAAGATTTAGCCAAAGCCCAGAAGGAAGACGGAAAGCTCAGGGAAATTTTAAAAGGCAACTTCCTCAGCCTCTGTAATAAATACAGAAACTCTTTAACAGCACACGGTGGCACAAATTTAAACAGCAGCTTCCTCAGCCTCTGTGATGAATACAGAAACTCTTTAACAGCACACGGTGGCACGAATTTAAAAGGCAGCTTCCTCAGCCTCTGTGATAAATACAGAAAGGCTTTAACAGCACACAGCGGCACAAATTTAAACAGCAGCTTCCTCAGCCTCTGTGATAAATACAGAAAGGTTTTAACAGCACACGGTGGGACAAATTTAAACAGCAGCTTCCTCAGCCTCTGTGATAAATACAGAAACTCTTTAACAGCACACGGTGGCACAAATTTAAAAGGCAGCTTCTGAGGCCTCTGTGATAAATACAGAAAGGCTTTAACAGCACACGGTGGCACAAATTTAAAAGGCAGCTTCTGAGGCCTCTGTGATGAATACAGAAAGGCTTTAACAGCACACAGCGGCACAAATTTAACCAGCAGCTTCCTCAGCCTCTGTGATAAATACAGAAAGACTTTAACAGCACAGAGCGGCACAAATTTAAACAGCAGCTTCCTCAGCCTCTGTGATAAATACAGAAAGACTTTAACAGCACAGAGCGGCACAAATTTAAACAGCAGCTTCCTCAGCCTCTGTGATAAATACAGAAAGGCTTTAATAGCACACGGTGGGACAAATTTAAACAGCAGCTTCCTCAGCCTCTGTGATAAATACAGAAAGGCTTTAACAGCACACGGTGGCACAAATTTAAAAGGCAGCTTCTTATGCTTCTGTGATAAATACAGAAACGCTTTAACAGCACGCGGTGGCACAAATTTAAAAGAAGGTATTTATATGGTCCCCACCCAAGATAGATACCAGATTATCTGCCAATTCCATGACAACCATGGGCACCAAGGGATAGATTCAACCCTTGCCCACCTCAGGTCTCTCTGCTGGTGACACGATTTAAAATCCAATCTAACTCTTTACCTTAAAAATTGTTTGATTTGCACCCAGAACAATACAGACAGGTATGCGAAGAAAGGTCAACTCAGTCACACACGCCCTGTTAAAGGCCCCTGGACGAATTTACAGATCGATTATATAGAACATAGAACATTACAATGCAGTACGGGCCGTTCGGCCCTCGATGTTGCAACGTCCTGTGAAACCACTCTAAAATCCCTCTGCACTATTCCCTTATCGTCCATATGCCTATCCAATGACCATTTACATAAGAACATAAGAACATAAGAACTAGGAGCAGGAGTAGGCCATCTGGCCCCTCGAGCCTGCTCCGCCATTCAATGAGATCATGGCTGATCTTTTGTGGACTCAGCTCCACTTTCCGGCCCGAACACCATAACCCTTAATCCCTTTATTCTTCAAAAAACTATCTATCTTTACCTTAAAAACATGTAATGAAGGAGCATCAACTGCTTCACTGGGCAAGGAATTCCATAGATTCACAACCCTTTGGGTGAAGAAGTTCCTCCTAAACTCAGTCCTAAATCTACTTCCCCTTATTTTGAGGCTATGTCCCCTAGTTCTGCTGTCACCCCCTAGTGGAAACAACCTGCCCGCATCTATCCTATCTATTCCCTTCATAATTTTAAATGTTTCTATGAGATCCCCCCTCATCCTTCTAAATTCCAACGAGTACAGTCCCAGTCTACTCAACGTCTCCCCATAATCCAACACCTTCAGCTCTGGGATTAACCTAGTGAATCTCCTCTGCACACCCTCCAGCGCCAGTACGTCCTTTCTCAAGTAAGGAGACCAAAACTGAACACAATACTCCAGGTGTGGCAGCACTAACACCTTATACAATTCCAACATAACCTCCCTAGTCTTAAACTCCATCCCTCTAGCAATGAAGGACAAAATTCCATTTGCCTTCTTAATCACCTGTTGCACTTGTAAACCAACCTTCTGTGACTCATGCACTAGCACACCCAAGTCTCTCAGAACAGCGACATGCTTTAATATTTTATCGTTTAAATAATAATCCCGTTTGCTGTTATTCCTACCAAAATGGATAACCTCACATTTGTCAACATTGTATTCCATCTGCCAGACCCGAGCCCATTCACTTAACCTATCCAAATCCCTCTGCAGACTTCCAGTATCCTCTGCACTTTTCGCTTTACCACTCATCTTAGTGTCATCTGCAAACTTGGACACATTGCCCTTGGTCCCCAACTCCAAATCATCAATGTAAATTGTGAACAATTGTGGGCCCAACACGGATCCCTGAGGGACACCACTAGCTACTGATTGCCAACCAGAGAAACACCCATTTATCCCAACTCTTTGCATTCTATTAATTAACCAATCCTCTATCCATGCTACTACTTTACCCTTAATGCCATGCATCTTTATCTTATGCAGCAACCTTTTGTGTGGCACCTTGTCAAAGGCTTTCTGGAAATCCAGATATACCACATCCATCGGCTCCCCGTTATCTACTGCACTGGTAGTGTCCTCAAAAAATTCCACTAAATTAGTTAGGCATGACCTGCCTTTTACGAACCCATGCTGCGTCTGCCCAATGGGACAATTTCTATCCAGATGCCTCGCAATTTCTTCCTTGATGATAGATTCCAGCATCTTCCCTATTCCCGAAGTTAAACTCACTGGCCTATAATTTCCTGCTTTCTGCCTACCTCCTTTTATAAACAGTGGCGTCACGTTTGCTAATTTCCAATCCACCGGGACCACCCTAGAGTCTCGTGAATTTCGGTAAATTATCACAAGTGCATCTGCAATTTCCCTAGCCATCTCTTTTAGCACTCTGGGATGCATTCCATCAGGGCCAGGAGACTTGTCTACCTTTAGCCCCATTAGCTTTCCCATCACTCCCTCCTTAGTGATAACAATCCTCTCAATGTCCTCACCTGTCATAGCCTCATTTCTATCAGTCGCTGGCATGTTATTTGTGTCTTCCACTGTGAAGACCGACCCAAAAAACCTTTTCAGTTCCTCAGCCATTTCCTCATTTCTCATTATTAAAACTCCCTCTCATCCTCTAAAGGACCAATATTTACCTTAGCCACTCTTTTTTGTCTTATATATTTGTAAAAACTTTTACTGTCTGTTTTTATATTCTGAGCAAGTTTACTCTCATACTCTATCTTACTCTTCTTTATAGCTTTTTTAGTAGCTTTCTGTTGCCCCCTAAAGATTTCCCAGTCCTCTAATCTCCCAGCAATCTTTGCCACTTTATATGCTTTTTCCTTCAATTTGATACTCTCCCTTATTTCCTGAGATAACCACGGTCAATTTTCCCTCTTTCTTCCGTCCTTCCTTTTTGTTGGTATAAACCTTTGCTGAGCACTGTGAAAAATCGCTTGGTAGGTTCTCCACTGTTCCTCAACTGTTCCACCATAAAGTCTTAGCTCCCAGTCTACCTTAGCTAGTTCTTCTCTCATCCCCTTGTAATCTCCTCTGTTTAAACACAAAACACTAGTATTTGATTTTACTTTCTCACCCTCCATCTGTATTTTAAATTCCACCATATTGTGATCGCTCCTTCCGAGAGGATCCCTAACTATGAGATCATGAATCAATCCTGTCTCATTACACAGGACAAGATCTAGGACCGCCTGTTCCCTCGTAGGTTCCATTACATACTGTTCTAGGAAACTATCGCGGATACATTCTATAAACTCCTCCTCACGGTTGCCTTGACCGACCTGGTTAAACCAATCGACATGTAGATTAAAATTCCCCCATGATAACTGCTGTACCATTTCTACATGCATCAGTTATTTCTTTGTTTATTGCCTGCCCCACGATCTCGTTACTATTTGGTGGCCGATAGACTACTCCTATCAGTGACTTTTTCGCCTTACTATTCCTGATTTCCAGCCAAATGGATTCAACCTTATCCTCCATAGCACCGATGTCATCCCTTACTATTGCCCGGATGTCATCCTTAAATAACAGAGCAACACCACCTCCCTTACCATCCACTCTGTCCTTCCGAATAGTTTGATACCCTCGGATATTTAACTCCCAGTCGTGACCATCCTTTAACCATGTTTCAGTAATGGCCACTAAATCATAGTCATTTACGATGATTTGTGCCACCAACTCATTTACTTTATTCCGAATACTACGAGCATTCAGGTAAAGTACACTTATGTTGGTTTTTTTACCTCTGTTTTGAATCTTAACATCTCCAGTTTTATTCCTTTTGTTATTACTGGGCCTATTCACTGTGCTCCCCTCAGTCACTGTACCTTGTACTGTCGCCCTTATGGATTTCTGACTATGTCTTCTCTGCCTTGCACTTTTCCCCTTACTTCCTTTTGTTTCTGTCCCTGTTTTACTACCTTCCAACTTCCAGCATTGGTTCCCATCCCCCTGCCACATTAGTTTAAACCCTCCCCAACAGCTCTAGCAAACACCCCCCCTAGGACATCGGTTCCAGTCCTGCCCAAGTGCAGACCGTCCGGTTTGTACTGGTCCCACCTCCCCTAGAACCGGTCCCAATGCCCCAGAAATTTGAATCCCTCCCTCTTGCACCATCTCTCGTGCCACGCATTCATCCTATCTATCCTGACATTCCTACTCTGACTAGCTCGTGGCACTGGTAGCAATCCTGAGATTACTACCTTTGAGGTCCTACTTTTTAGGTTAACTCCTAACTCCCTGAATTCCGCTTGTAGGACCTCATCCCGATATTTACCTATATCGTTGGTGCCTATGTGCACCACGACAGCTGGCTGTTCACCCTCCCCCCCCCCCCAGAATGTCCTGCAGCCGCTCCGAGACATCCTTGACCCTTGCACCAGGGAGGCAACATACCATCCTGGAGCCTCGATTGCGTCCACAGAACCGCCTGTCTATTCCCCTTACGATCGAGTCCCCTATCACTATAGCCCTGCCATTTTTCTTCCTGCCCTGCTGTGCAGCAGAGACAGCCACGGTGCCATGAACCTGGCTGCTGCTGCCTTCCCCTGGTGAGCCATCTCCCTCAACAGTATCCAAAGCGGTATATCTGTTTTGCAGGGAGATGATCGCAGGGGACACCTGCACTGCCTTCCTACTCTTGCTCTTTCTTTTGGTCACACATTTTCTATCTCCCTCAGTAACCTTCACCTGCGGTGTGACCAACTCGCTAAACGTGCTATCCACGACCTCCTCAGCATCGCGGATGCTCCAAAGTGAGTCCATCCGCATGCCAGAGCCGTCAAGCGGTCTAACAAGAGCTGCAACTGAACACACTTCTTGCACGTGAAGGAGCCAGGGACAGTGGACGTGTCCCTGAGCTCCCACATCGCACACGAGGAGCATGACACGGGTCTGGGATCTCCTGCCATGTCTTAAACCCTTGGTAAACTTAAACAACTACAATTTCAAAATAAAAATAAATAAATTAGACAATGAAAAGAAAAAGAGAGACTACTTACCAGTCACTTACCAGGGTTAAAAAGCACCTCCTCACACTCTGCACCGAATTACCTCACTGCACCAAATTACCAAATTTCAATCCTCCACTCTGTATGAGTCTCACTCCGGATGAGTCTCCTGGAAAGTGCTCGCTTACTTTGTGCGCAGTCTCTCTGTCTTTTATACAGGCCTCAGCTAACCGATGACTCAAAAAAATACCTTAACTTCAAAGAGAATAATACAATGTGCCCCTAAACAGGCGTCAACAGGCCTCAGGTGATTGCCAGATAACTGCCTCTCAGCAATTAGGGTGGGGGCAGCTTCAACCAATCAGACACTATGCTCCACACTGCACTTTTAACTGAAAAACAGCAGAATTAGATTTTCCACATACCTTTGCTGATTTACCTCACTGCACCAAATTACCGAATTTCAATCCTCCACTCTGTATGAGTCTCACTCCGGATGAGTCTCCTGGAAAGTGCTCGCTTACTTTGTGCGCAGTCTCTCTGTCTTTTATACAGACCTCAGCTAACCGATGACTCAAAAAAATACCTTAACTACAAAGAGAAGAATACAATGTGCCCCTAAACAGGCCTCAACAGGCCTCAGGTGATTGCCAGATAACTGCCTCTCAGCAATTAGGGTGGGGGCAGCTTCAACCAATCAGACACTAAGCTCCACACTGCACTTTTAACTGAAAAACAGCAGAATTAGATTTTCCACTTACCTTTGCTGATTTACCTCACTGCACCAAATTACCAAATTTCAATCCTCCACTCTGTATGAGTCTCACTCCGGATGAGTCTCCTGGAAAGTGCTCGCTTTCGAATGTGTTTAGTGTTGGCGAGTCCACTACTGTTGCAGGCAGGGGATTCCACGCCCTTACTACTTTCTGAGTAAATAATCTACCTCTGACATATGTCCTATATCTACCTCCCCTCAATTTAAAGCTATGTCCCCTCGTGCTGGACATCACCATCCGAGGAAAAAGGCTCTCACTGTCCACTCTATCTAATCCTCTGAGCATCTTATATGTCTCAATTAAGACACCTCTCAACCTTCTTCTCTCTAACGATATATACCTAACGATATAGGTCCCCTATTCCCCTGACAAAATTGATTTTAAGTACGTGTTGGTAGTGATCGACACCTTCACGAAATGAGTGGAAGCTTTTCCATCTCGGACTAACACGGCTAAAACGACAGCCAACATTCTAGCACAGCACATCTTCACAAAATGGGGCCTTCCCCATAGTATCGAGTCAGACCAAGGCTCACACTTCACAGGATGCGTCATGAAAAATGTCCTCACAATTTTCGGCATACGTCAAAAATTTCATATTGCCGATCACCCCGAATCAAGTGGAATTGTACAGCGCATGAATAGAACTGTGAAAGCCACCCTTAGGAAAATGTTGCAGCACAAAGCAACATGGGACACAGTTCTATTCGCACTCATGTTCATTAGGAACACGGTATCGACTTCGACAGGACACCCCCCCACCAACCCCCCCCCCCCCCCCAAACCCTCATTCCCGGATGTCCCATGAATGGAACAGAATACTTATTAGGGCTTTATTTGGCCATCCCGCAGTCACCACCCTTACTCATGGGAAAGCAGTACAACAAATCCTGGAAAACCTTAAAGCAGCCCAGCTCGCCGCAGCTGTTATGCTTGGCACACGGATAAACAGAGTGAAGTAAGTTTGATCAAACTGTACACCCAATGGTATTTTCAGTAGGGACAGGAAATCATGCTCTCCCTGCACAACCCCAGTTCATTTCGTTCCCCCAAATTCGCAGGACCTTACTCCATTTCAGATAAAGTCAGCCCCTCCATTTATAAGATAACTTCTCCTAATGGAAAGTCAGGATGATTTCACACAAACCAGCTTAAGGATTACGTCACACAGAACAACCACTCGAACCACATCTCACTTGCAGCAGCAGACAAACACGTCCCGCACACGGACAACCTATTCCTACCCTCCCCAAACCAGTCCAGTCCGTCCACGGACACCACTTCGACTCCAGCCCCAGAGGCACGACTCCGCCCCTCACTTCATTCGACCGGCACCAACAGCGACAGCTAGAGCACCGAAACTGTAGGCACTATGGAACTGCAATGGAACCGCCATACGATTCCACTCCCAGCGACTCCGCCCATCCCTTCATTCGATCAGCACTGACAGCGACAGCTAGAGCACCGATAAGGTAGGCACTATGGAACCGCCACACGATTTCAAACCTGTACCAGATCCCACTCCCAGCGACTCCGAACACGATATGTTTGACCCCCTCGAGAACACTAATGTAAAAACCCCTGAACCGGACCCACTTGACCGTCAAAATACAGAGAAATGTAACGCTGCTATGGCATAATTTATACTGTTTGTAAATTCTTTTGATTGGCTAAACAGCATGAATATAGTTCAGAGAAAGATAGTTAGAGGTTCCCGTTTTTAGAAAAATAAATAAATGTGATGCATGCTTGAATGTTATAGTGCCACCTAGGATTTTATAATGATATGATGTAAATAGAAGCAATTCAGGTAAAGGTTCAAATCCATCGGGCAGAGGCGGATAGAAACAAACGACAGGCCAAAGTAGACATTGGGCCACTTCAAACTGATTCCGGAAGGCTAGTGATGGGAAACGAGGAAATGGCTGGAGAACTTAATAAGCACTTTGCGTCTGTCTTCACAGTGAAAGACATGAGTAATAGCCCAAAAATTATAGAGTGTCAGGGGGCTGAGTTGAGTATGGTTGCCATTACAAAAGAGATGGTGCTAAAAAAGCTAAAAGGTCTTAAAATTGACAAATATCCTGGCCCCGATGGGCTACATTCTAGAGTTCTGAGGGAGGTGGCTGAAGAAATAGCTGAAGCGTTGGTTGCGATCTTTCATAAATCACTGGAGTCAGGGAAAGCCCCGGACGATTGGAAGATCGCTGTTGTAACCCCCTTGTTCAAGAAAGGATCAAGACAAAAGATGGAAAATTATAGGCCAATTAGCCTAACCTCGGTCGTTGGTAAAATTCTAGAATCGATCGTTAAGGATGAGATTTCTTAATTCTTGGAAGAGCAGGGTCGGATTAGAACAAGTCAACATGGATTTAGTAAGGGGAGGTCGTGCCTGACGAACCTGTTAGAATTCTTTGAGGAGGTGACAAGTAGGTTTGACCAGGGAAACCCAGTGGATGTGGTCTATCTGGATTTCCAAAAGGCCTTTGATAAGGTGCCACACAGGAGGCTGCTGAGTAAGGTGAGGGCCGATGGTGTTCGAGGTGAGCTACTGGCATGGGTTGAGGATTGGCTGTCTGACAGAAGGCAGAGAGTTGGGATAAAAGGTTCTTTTTCGGAATGGCAGCCGGTGACCAGCGGTGTCCCACAGGGTTCAGTGTTGGGGCCGCAGCTGTTCACCATATATATTAATGATCTGAATGAAGGAACTGGGGGCATTCTAGCGAAGTTTGCCGATGATACGAAGTTAGGTGGTCAGGCAGGTAGGGCTGAGGAAGTGGGGAGCCTGCAGAAGGATCTAGACAGTTTGGGAGAGTGGTGCAGGAAATGGCTGATGCAATTCAACGTGAGAAAATGTGAGGTCTTGCACTTTGGAAAAAAGAACCCAAGCATAGACTACTTTCTAAACGGTGAGAAAATTCATAAAGCCAAAGTACAAAGGGATCTGGGAGTGCTAGTCGAGGATTCCCTAAAGGTAAACATGCAGGTTGAATCTGTGATTAAGAAAGCGAATGCAATGTTGTCATTTACCTCAAGAGGGTTGGAATATAAAAGCAGCGATGTGCTACTGAGCCTTTATAAGGCTCTGGTTAGGCCCCATTTGGAATATTGTGTCCAGTTTTGGGCCCCACATCTCAGGAAGGACATACTGGCACTGGAGCGTGTCCAGCGGAGGTTCACACGGATGATCCCTGGAATGGCGGGTCTAACATATGATGAACGGCTGAGGATCCTGGGATTGTATTCATTGGAGTTTAGAAGGTTAAGGGGAGATCTAATAGAAACTTACAAGATAATACATGGCTTAGAAAGGGTGGACGCAAAGAAACTGTTTCCGTTAGGCGAGGAGACGAGGACCCGTGGGCACAGCCTTAGAATTAGAGGGGGTAAATTCAGAACAGAAATGCGGAGACATTTCTTCAGCCAGAGAGTAGGTGGGCCTGTGGAATTCATTGCCGCGGAGTGCAGTGGAGGCCGGGACGCTAAATGGCTTCAAGGCAGAGATAGATAAATTCTTGATGTCGCGAGGAATTAAGGGCTACGGGGAGAATGCTGGTAGGTGGAGTTGAAATGCCCATCAGCCATGATTGAGTGGCGGAGTGGACTCGATGGGCCGAATGGCCTTACTTCCACTCCTGTGTCTTATGGCCTTATGGTCTTATGGTCCTTGATTGTGGGTGATCGACTTAGGCAGAGAACAAAGAAAATTCAGTAACGTGATACTTCACGCTTCACGTTAAGGATCATAAGGAAGGAGTGTAGCCGTCTGGGATGGTCACGTTCAGCATATTAAATGGACACTCGCAGAGCATACAGGGAAAATGGACAATGCAAAGAAACAAGCGTACACAGAGCCTGAATGTATATTTGGAAGGCAGTCTGCAGACAGAACCGAAACTCTTGGCCGCTTTGTACATTGATGGCCCACCTCCTATAAACAAAGAACTAGCGCTCAGATAGGTGATCCCGTCCTAGACTTTCCGGCGCCCCTACCCCAGCAAGAAGATATAACCAAAACAAGGCCAACGGCCACTTAGAACATGCCCAGCCATCAAGGCACGCACCCCTTTATTGGCTCAGATCGATGGCAATGATCGAGAAGCTGCTCAATTAATTGGGACCATGTTCAAGGCCCGCCTTAAACCGCGTGAAGACCCACTCCCCCCAACCCCCAAGTATAAGACAGAACCCCGCCATGTGTTTCCTTTCTTGGAATCGGCTCTCAACTGCACCACCAGAAGCAAGTAAGTTTAGGTTCAACGCCGCTACCAGATGGACGACCATAGCTTACTCCTGTAACCACTTCGAACCCAACAGCCTTAGATCCGAACAACGGCCACTGTTCCTCTGACCTAAGCGGGTGCCCGAAGTTAAGTGTAGGTGTTAGTAATAGATACAGTTTAGTCTGTAGTGTTATTGTGCATGAGTAAACCATACTGTGTGTAAATAAAGTACCATTGGACTTTGAACCAGCTAACTGGTGTATTGGCTCTTTGATCGATATTCGGTTGAACCATGTGGCTGTATCAAGAGATACCCATTCTTGGCCAGCCGTGGCCCATACCACTTTTATGGGCTTTTATTTCGAAACACTTTTACTGTTTCTTGAGACGTGGTTTAAAGAATGCTTTTTGCCACAAGTTTTGTGTGCTTTCTCACATGCTATTTACATGTTCAACCACTTCGGTGAAACGATTTTCTGCTGGATGGATAAATTGTCCGCCCACATCGCATCGACCACATGCCAATCGAGTTCAGCATTTTGCCTTAGGTGCCATTTGTTGTCAGTGATAATGATATCAGAATTTTCCACTTTTTGTCAGATGCCCATTTTGCAAAGAAAGTGATTTTCATATCGATTAAAGCATTTTAAGCTAATTGCCATTCAAATTCACTGAAGTCGAAAACATAAACTTCCCCTTTTTACCAGTTGTCCTTTTTTTCAACCAAAGTGATGCTCTCGTCGTGTTAAATATTTTGAGTTATTTGCCACATGTTGTCAGAGAGGCGGATATCACAACGTTCTACTTTTTTGCCACATGCCTACTCAGAAGCAAAGTGATGTTGTCATCGAGTTAAGAATTTTGACTTAGTTGCCATTTGTTTTCAGTGAGGCTGAATTCATAATTTTCTACTTTTTGCCAGATGCATCCATTGCATAAATAGATCCTGTGTAAATAAACCCAGCTCTCTATAGGACACAGTTAAAACTTATTCTGTTTTCTGTCAGGCATAGTGTAAATGGACCTGCTCTCTATCGGACTCGGTTAAAACATACTCTGTTAACTGTCCGGCGCTCTGTAAATAGACACTGTTCTCTGGAGGGCACGGTTAAAATCTATTCTGTTTACTATAGTGCACGGAGTAAATAGATCCTGCTCTCTATAGGACACGGTCCAAACATATTATGTTTACTGTAGGGCACTGTGTAAATAGACTCTTTCTCTATAGGACACGGATAAAGCCTATTGTGATTATTGTCGGGCGCTGTGGAAATAGACCCTGCTCTGTATAGGACACGGTTAAACCCTATTCCGCTCACTGTTGGGCGCTGTTTAAATAGACCCTGCTCTTTATGGGACACAGTTAAAACCTATTCAACTTACTGTAGGGCGCTGCGTAAAAAGACACTGCTCTCTATAGGAAAAGGTTAAAACCTATTGTGCTTACTGTTTGGCACAGTGTAAATAGACCCTGCTCTCTATAGGACACGGTTAAAACCTATTCTACTCACTGTTGGGCGCTGTTTAAATAGACCCTGCTCTTTATGGGACACAGTTAAACCCTATTCCACTCACTGTAGGGCACAGTGTAAATAGACCCTGCTCTCTATAGGACACGGTTAAAACCTATTCTACTCACTGTTGGGCGCTGTTTAAATAGACCCTGCTCTTTATGGGACACAGTTAAACCCTATTCTACTTACTGTAGGGCGCTGTGTAAATAGACCCTGCTCTCTGTAGGACACGGTTAAAACCTATTCTACTCACTGTTGGGCGCTGTTTAAATAGAGCCTGCTCTTTATGGGACACAGTTAAACCCTATTCTACTTACTGTAGGGCGCTGTGTAAATAGACCCTGCTCTCTATAGGACACGGTTAAAACCTATTCTACTCACTGTTGGGCGCTGTTTAAATAGAGCCTGCTCTTTATGGGACACAGTTAAACCCTATTCTACTTACTGTAGGGCGCTGTGTAAATAGACCCTGCTCTCTATAGGACACGGTTAAAACCTATTCTACTTACTGTAGGGCGCTGCGTAAAAAGACACTGATCTCTATAGGACACGGTTAAAACCTATTGTACTTACTGTTTGGTACAGTGTAAATAGACCCTGCTCTCTATTGGACACGGTTAAAACCTATTCTACTCACTGTTGGGCGCTGTGTAAATAGACCCTTCTCTCTATAGGACACGGTTAAAAGCTATTGTACTTACTGTTTGGCACAGTGTAAATATACCCTGCTCTGTATAGGACACGGTTAAATCCTATTCTACTTACTGTTTGGCACAGTGTAAATAGACCCTGCTATGTATTGGACACGGTTAAACCCTATTGTGTATACTGTACGGCGCTGTGTTTATACACCGTTCTGTCGGTAGGACACGGCTCAAACCTATTCTGTTTATTGTTGGACACTGTGTTCATAGGCCATACTGTCGGGAGGACACCGCTCAAACCTATTCTGTTTACTGTACGGCGCTGTGTAAATGGACCCTGCTCTCTATAGGACACGGTTAACACCTAATCTGTTTACTGTCCGGTGCTGATTAATTGACCCTCTTTTCTATAGGACACGGTTAAAACCTATTATGTTGACTGGAGGCCTCTGTGTAAATAGACCCTTCTCTCGATAGTAAACTATTCAAACCCAATCTATTTACTGTTGGGCGCTGTGTAAATAGACCCTGCTCTATATAGGGCAAGGTAAAAACCTATTCTGTTTACTGTTGGGCGCTGTGGAAGTAGACCCTCTTCTCTGTGGGACACAAACGAACATAAGAACTAGGAGCAGGAGTAGGCCATCTGGCCCCTCGAGCTTGCTCCGCCATTCAATGACATCATGGCTGATCTTTGGTGGACTCAGCTCCACTTTCCGGCCCGAACACCATAACCCTTAATCCCTTTATTCTTCAAAAAACTATCTATCTTTACCTTAAAAACATTTAATGAAGGAGCCTCAACTGCTTCACTGGGCAAGGAATTCCATAGATTCACAACCCTTTGGGTGAAGAAGTTCCTTCTAAAGTCAGTCCCAAATCTACTTCCCCTTATTTTGAGGCTATGTCCCCTAGTTCTGCTTTCACGCGCCTGTGGAAACAACCTGCCCGCATCTATCATATCTCTCCCCTTCATAATTTTAAATGTTTCTATAAGAACCCCCCTCACCCTTCTAAATTCCAACGAGTACAGTCCCAGTCTACTCAACCTCTCCTCGCAACCCAACCCCTTCAGCTCTGGGATTAACCTAGTGAATCTCCTATGCACACCCTCCAGTGCCAGTACGTCCTTTCTCAAGTAAGGAGACCAAAACTGAACACTATACTCCAGGTATGGCCTCACTAACACCTTATACTGAGGAAGTGAACAAGCCAATATGAATCAGTATTGGACTGCTCTCGGAAGGGGAAAAAGGAAATGGGTCCACGATATGGCTGGATAAAACTTGCCATATCGATTTTCCTCTGTCTCGTATTCTGCTAACAGTCTAATCACTCGCATTTCATCAGGTCAGATTGTCTCGACGAAATCAAAGGTCAGTCTGGTGGATTAGTGGAATTGATTTCAGTCATTGCAGGTCTGGCTGAGGGTTGGAATGAGGTAACAATTCAGTTGGTGACTGCTGGAATGTTGCCTGGTCAGTCAGTGGCATGTGAGTAGCAGATTAAAAATTGGTTCTATTAAATTATACTTTAATTCGGTTAATGTTTTTAACGGATTGATGTGATGTCGCAGAACAGTTCAGTAAAAGAACGCTGATGGAATGTTTGCGGACAGTTCAATTCCGTACAAATATAATTGGTCACGCTAACTTTTATTATGGGAAGATATGGGTTGTTTGAATGAAACAGAATTGGGAGATGAATGGGGGAAACCATGAAATGAAATGAAATGAAAATTGCTTATTGTCACGAGTAGGCTTCAATTAAGTTACTGTGAAAAGCCCCGAGTCGCCGCATTCCGGGGAGGCTGGTACAGGAATCGAACCGCTGCTGGCCTGCTTGGTCGGCTTTAAAAGCCAGAGAATTAGCCCAGTGAGCTAAACCAACCACAGACAAACGTGTGTGCTGATGAATGAATGTATAATGATTTGAATTAATACGATTGAATGGAGATCTCCAATGAATGAATGAGTCCGTTTAATAAGAATGTGATATCCTCTGTTCCTAGTTTTGCGAAATGTTGTGTTTTAGGAGGTATTCAAGTGAGATTTATAACGGGGTAAATGCTTGAAAGCTCTTTAGAAGCTCCGTTTCTAAAGTTTAGAAACTCTCCGATGAAGCAACAATAACACAGATGAAGAATCTGAACAACACTCTGCAGAAGAATGTTTCAGACAGTATGGGAAAAAACTAATGATACAATTGGCTACATGTTTGAGGTAATTAAATATAGATATAGAATTTACAGTGCAGAAGGAGGCCATTCGGCCCATCGAGTCTGCACCGGTTCTTGGAACGAGCACCTTACCCCCTACCCAAGGTCAACACCTCCACCCTATCCCCATAACTCAGTAACCCCACCCAACACTAAGGACAATTTAGGACACTACAGGCAATTTATCATGGCCAATCAACCTAACCCGCACATATTTGTACTGTTCTGGTTTGGATCTGTTCTGGGGCCGTTGCTGTTTGTCATTTTTATAAATGACCTAGAGTAGGGCGCAGAAGGATGGGTGAGTAAATTTTCAGACGACACTAAAGTCGGTGGAGTTGTAGACAGTGCGGAAGGATGTTGCAGGTTAGAGTGACATAGATAAGCTGCAGAGCTGGGCTGAGAGGTGGCAAATGGAGCTTAATGTGGAGAAGTGTGAGGTGATTCACTTTGGAAAGAATAACAGGAATGCGGAATATTTGGCTAATGGTAAAATTCTTGGTAGTGTGGATGAGCAGAGGGATCTCGGTGTCCATGTACATAGATCACTGAAAGTTGCCACCCAGGTTGATAGGGTTGTGAAGAAGGCCTATGGTGTGTTGGCCTTTATTGGTAGAGGGATTGAGTTCCGGAGCCATGAGGTCATGTTGCAGTTGTACAAAACTCCAGTACGGCCGCATTTGGAGTATTGCGTACAATTCTGGTCGCCTCATTATAGGAAGGACGTGGAAGCTTTGGAACGGGTGCAGAGGAGATTTACCAGGATGTTGCCTGGTATGGAGGGAAAATCTTATGAGGAAAGGCTGATGTACTTGAGGTTGTTTTCGTTAGAGAGAAGAAGGTTAAGAGGTGACTTAATAGAGGCATACAAAATGATCAGATGGTTAGATAGAGTGGACAGCGAGAGCCTTCTCCCGCGGATGGAGGTGGCTAGCACGAGGGGACATAGCATTAAATTGAGGGTTAATAGATATAGGACAGAAGTCAGAGGTGGGTTTTTTACGCAAAGAGTGGTGAGGCCGTGGAATGCCCTACCTGCAACAGTAGTGAACTCGCCAACATTGAGGGCATTTAAACATTTATTGGATAAGCATATGGATGTTAAGGGCATAGTGTAGGTTAGATGGCCTTTAGTTTTTTTTTCCATGTCGGTGCAACATCGAGGGCCGAAGGGCCTGTACTGCGCTGTATCGTTCCATGTTCTGTTCTAAGAGAATAGTGTAGATGGGTATTAGAGGGGTTTCGCCAGGCGGCGCAACATCGAGGGCCGAAGTACCTGTACTGCACTGTAATGTTCTCTGTTCTATGTCAATGTACTCTGCCGATTATTATTTTGTCTACGATGTATGTATTGTGTACGTTCCCTTGGTCGCAGAAAAATACTTTTCACTACATGAAATCGCTTTATTGTGACGAGTAGGCTTCAACGAAGTTACTGTGAAAAGCCCCTAGTCGCCACATTTTTCGGCGCCTGTCCGAGGAGGCTGGTAAGTCAATCGAACAATGCTGCTGGCCTGCTTTAAAAGCCAGCGAATTAGCCTAGTGAGCTAAACCAGCTCGGTACATGTGACAATAAATATCAATCAATCAATCTAACAGATACGTTCCCCTGCTCAATCGGTGTCTACGATGGCATGCCCGGTCCGGCAGGTCCTCAAATGACAGGCACTGCCGGTATAC
This sequence comes from Scyliorhinus canicula, assembly GCF_902713615.1. Lineage (NCBI taxonomy): Eukaryota > Metazoa > Chordata > Chondrichthyes > Carcharhiniformes > Scyliorhinidae > Scyliorhinus > Scyliorhinus canicula. The sequence goes on from NW_024055717.1 coordinate 2,207,265, forward strand.
ATGACGCTTGATGCGGTTTCTTCTTCCCACCACCTCGGCCTGTTGTGCGTCCGTCTCTCCATCCTCACCAGCTAACTCCTGTTACCCTTTGGCTAGCTCCTGTTCTGCATGGTCGGTCTCGAGCAGCTTCTGCTCGTACAACCTCAGTGCATCCCCAGGGCTACATCGACCATGGCAATGCCCACACCCCCACCCTTACCTGACCGTGTCCCGCCAGCCAGCCGTGCCATTGCCCCCACACCAAGCCAGCTCTGCCATGGCCCCCCAACCACTAAGTCAGCCTTGCCAGTGCCTCGAAGACAAGCCATTCCATGAACCCCAGCTGGCCCAGCCAGTGCCCGCAAGCTAGTCCTGCCAGTGGTTCCCAACCAGCTCTGCCAGTGGCCTTCACGAGGCAGCCCTGCCAGGAGGCCCCCAGCCAGCTCTGCCAGTGCCCCCAGACAGCCCTGCCAATACCCCAGACATCCTTGTGACGACCCCCCTCCCCATCCATCAATGCCAGTGCCCCTCCCCATCAGCTGTGACAGCCGTAATACCGACAGCCAGTGGACTCATCATTCCAGGTCCCACCTCCTGTCAATCCGAAGGCTTTGTCTCTGATTTGCTGAATGGTCTGTCTGTCAGTGTTCCTAGTTATATGATTGGCTCATCCTGCTGTAAGTCCTCGGTTTGTACTCCTGATTGGCTACACATTGTCGCCAGGCTGTCTGGGCGACCTCTGATTGGCTGTAGCAATTTTGAGCCTGGAGATCGAGATCCTGATTTGCTGGGCGGCGGTCAGTTAGTTTTATCAACTCTTTAATTTAATATTTGATGTAACTGGACATTTCACAGCGATCTTGATCTGCTCCCTGAACTGGGACTGAGTCACCACATAAATCAATGTGTTTGTGCAGCAATTTAAGTCCCGCAGCATAAATGCAACTCTTTGTAAATTATACTGAGCAGAGGTAAGGTAATTTAATCCTCTAAACTCCAAATAGAAATATTTTATAACATACAATGTCCAGAGGAGAATGAAAGCTCCGGAGATGCTGAAGAGTAAAATCATTGACTGCCTTCTGCTATCCATCACTGGGTCTGTGCGATTCTCTCCCTGACTCTGAGCCCTCAGTGCCTTCCGGACGCGACTGGTGAGTAAAATGCGTCTGACTGTCAGAGCATTGATCAACAGGATTGAGAAGAATGGGATCAATGGGGTTAAAACCTGAGAAAAACAGTTGAATACAACCCACGCGGGGTCAGTAAAAACATTGCTCTTCGTCCGACATAACCACTGGACGTTGCCGATTATCTCTACAGGTTCACTTGCAAAGTACCGTGGGATGTTTTTCACACAGAGCAGGAGTCCGGCTGTTGACAGAACCACAGCCGCGGTTTTCCCGGTGCAATATTTCGTTTTAAGTTTCTGGCAACGAATGGCCACGAATCGATCAAAGGTGAAAGTGAGGGTGAACCAGACCGAACAATCCATAGCTGCAAACAGTAGGACACCGTGTACACGACACACAGGAGTGAAGTTCATGAAACTCCAGGGGAAATAAGTATTGATTTCTCTCAGTATGGGATTAGTGATAATAAACAGCAGATCCGCCATTCCCATGGCCACCAGGTAGCGAGTGGTGCAGATAGAGAGACCACACCTCCCCCGACACAGAATCACAATTCCCAGTAAATTACCTGTCAGAGAGAGAAAGGAGAATATATTGTAAATTACTGATTAAACATTCTCCTTGCCTGAACCGAGACGCGATTTCAGCATCAATGAAATGACTAGTCGGTGGGTGGCAGTGTTGGTTGAGGAATGGGTCCAGAGATTAACATTGCAGAGTGGGAAATGGCAAATGTAATCTAAGTGTTGAAGTCGGAAACAGGAAAAGTATTGCAGCCTTGTCAGTTTGATGGTAGTGGTTGGAAATGTTCATAATTCCAATGTAACCTTTGGAACAGGTTACATTTCTCCTTTAGTCTGATTTGCATGATGAAGTCTGAATGAACAGGTTTCCCAAACCAGATGAAAACAGGGACCATCTTCCCTTGTTAGTCCCAATGATTGGACCACATTCGGATTGGAATGTTCCCTGATCAGAATTCCTGAGGCAGTTCAACACCATGCCTGGATTTTGGAATCCTCCAAGATCAATAGAAAAACAAAATAAGCGCAGGGTATTCCCAGTACATAATGGTGGGATGAATAGAGCTTGTGCAGTCCCCAGAACATTTCCGGTGCACATACTTTCCAGGTTCCGTCATTAATAAGGCACCAACCCCCAGGAATACACTATTGACATGTTCCCAATATCCTAACATCACAGTATTCCCAGGAATACATCCTCGCACTGTTTTGAAAGAATCACTAAAAAGCTTTTCTCAGTGACATTCCCTCTCCAGCATTGGTCATTCCCCTGCTTTAACTTGTCAGGGATTGTCTTTCTCCAGATTTGGACCGATTGTATTCGGTTAAAAAAATGGGATATTCCAAAAACAAGGGCTTTAAGATAGAGGAGAATTATCTCAGTCGAAAGTTGTTGCACTGAAAGTTAAGTCCTGAGGGATGTAACCTTCCTAATTGGAAGATGCGATGCTGTACCTCCAGCTGGCATTGGGCTTCACTGGATCCTTGCATCAGGCCCAGGAAAGACATGTGGGCAAGGTGCTGAGTTAAAATGGCAACAACAGGAAGGCTGAGGCCATGCTGTGGGTGAGTGAAAGTGTTCCGAAAAGTGGTCATCCAGTCTGCGTTTAGTCTTCCCAATGTAGAGGAGATGATATTGGGAGCAGTGAATACAGTAGACCAAACTGAAGAAAGAAGAAATTAAACTGCTTCACCAGAAAGAAGAGTTTGCTGCCGTGAATCATCGGACTGGAGGAGATAACGGATAGATGCTGCACCGTCTATGATTGCAAGGGTAGGTGCTGTGGGAAGGCGAAGGGGTCTTGTTGCACCGTCTGCAATTGCAAGGGAAGCTGCCGTGGGAAAGTGATGGTGTGTTGTTGTCATGGAGAAGTGGACATGAGTGTCCAGGAGGAGCAGTGCCTGAGGAATTCAGAAAATGTGGGGTGTGGTTGGAGCGAGGTGAAGATGTTTCTCATAGTGACATCATGCTTGTGTTGGTAGGAATGTTGGAGGATGATCGTTTGAATGCGGAAAACGGTGGTGTCGAAAGTGAGGACAGGGGAACCCTATCATGTTCCCGGGAGGGAGGGGGATGTGTGAGGGAAGTGGTGTGAAAAATGAATTGAAGACGATTGAAAGCCCTGACAACCAAAAGAAGGTGGTGGGAGCAGCCACTGTTATAGAAACGGCAGACATGCCAAAAGGAAGCCAAGTGTGAGGATCTCTGCACGAGATATCTGTTGTTTCCGTGGGCTTCCAGTAAATTTAGTTTTTCTTCCCCATATTTGTTCTTCGTGAAGGTGTTGCTGTCTGGGTCAGCATTTGTGAACCATCCCTAACCACCTTTGAACTGAATCGCTTGCGAGGCCATTTCAGAGGGGCGGGGGCATTTAGGAGTATGTAGAGACACGTGTGGGCGAGACCGAGTCACATTGACAGATTTCCTTTACTAGAACATAGAACATAGAACAGTACAGCACAGAACAGGCCCTTCGGCCCTCGATGTTGTGCCGAGCAATGATCACCCCACTTAAACCCACGTAACCCGTATACCCGTAACCCAACAATCCCCCCCATGAACCTTACACTACGGGCAATTTAGCATGGCCAATCCACCTAACCCGCACATCTTTGGACTGTGGGAGGAAACCGGAGCACCCGGAGGAAACCCACAGACAGTGACCCAGCCGGGAATCGAACCTGGGACCCTGGAGCTGTGAAGCATTGATGCTAACCACCATGCTACCGTGAGGCCCATATCAGTGAACCACATGGGTTTTTTTCAACAATTAACATGATCACCATGGTACATTTAATTCCAGATTTTTATTGATTTCAAATTTCATCATACGAACATACGAACTAGGAGCAGGATTAGGCCATCTGGCCCCTCGAGCCTGCTCCACCATTCAATGAGATCATGACTGACCTTTTGTGGACTCAGCTCCACTTTCCGGCCGAACATCATAACCCTTGATCCCTTTTTCTTCAAAAAACTATCTATCTTTACCTTAAATACATTTAATGAAGGAGCCTCAACTGCTTCACTGGGCAAGGAATTCCATACATTCACAACCCTTTCGGTGAAGAAGTTCCTCATAAACTCAGTCCTAAATCTACTTCCACTTATTTTGAGGCTATGCCCCCCAGTTCTGCTTTCAACTGCCAGTGGCAACAACCTGCCCGCATCTATCCTATCTATTCCCTTCATAATTTTATATGTTTACATCAGATCCCCCCTCATCCTTCGAAAATCCAATGAGTACCGTCACAGTCCACTCAACCTCTCCTCGTAATCCAACCCCTTCAGCTCTGGTATGAACCAAGTGAATGTCCTCTGCACACCCTCCAGTGCCAGTATGTCCTTTCTCAAGTAAGGAGACCAAAACTGAACACAATACTCCAGGTGCGGCCTCACGAACGCCTTATACAATTGCAGCATATCCTCCGTAGTCTTGAAATCCATCCCTCTAGTAATGAAGGACAAAGTTCAATTTGTTTTCTTAATCACCTGTTGCACGTGTAAACCAACTTTCTGTGACTCATGCATAGTACACCCAGATCTCTCTGCACAGCAGCATGCTTTAATATTTTATCGTTTAAACAATAATCCCGTTTGCGGTTATTCCTACCAAAATGGATAACCTCACATTTGTAAACATGGTATTCCATCTTCCAGACCCTAGCCTGTTCACTTAACCTATCCAAATCCCTCTGGAGATTTCCAGTATCCTCTGTACTTTTCGCTTTTCCACTCACCGTAGTGTCACCTGCAAACATGGACACATTGCCCTTGGTCCCCAACTTTAAATCATCTATGTGAATTGTGAACAATTGTGGGCCCAACACGGATCCCTGAGGGACACCAGTAGCTACTGATTGCCAACCAGAGAAACATCCATTAATCCCCACTCTTTGCTTTCTATTAATTAACCAATCCTCTATCCATGCTACTACTTTACCCTTAATGCCATGCATCTTTAGCTGATGCAGCAAACTTGTGTGGCACCTTGTCAAAGGCTGTCTGGAAATCCAGATATACCACATCCATTGGCTCCCCGTTATCAACTGCACTGGTAATGTCCTCAAAATATTCCACTAAATTAGTAAGGCACGACCTGCCCTTTATGAACCCATGCTGCGTCAGCCCAATAGGACAATTTCTATCTAGATGCCTCGCTATTTCTTCCTTGATGATAGATTCCAGCATCTTCCCTACTACCGAAGTTAAGCTCACTGGCCTATAATTTCCCGCTCTCTGCCGACCTCCTTTTTTAAACAGTGGTGTCACGTTTGTTAATTTCCAATCCACCGGGACCACCCCAGAGTCTAGTGAATTTTGGTAAATCATCAGTAGTGCATTTGCAATTTCCCTAGACATCTATTTTAGCACTTTGGGATGCATTCCATCAGGGCCAGGATTATTGTCTACCTTGCCCAATACTACCTCCTTAGTGATAACAATCCTCTCAAGGTCCTCACCTGTCGTGGAGTGCTGAACCTGTTGCATTTGAGTGCCACAATGAGAGTTTGGTGACTGAGGAAGTATAAGGGTTCATTTTTATTTAAAGTCTAGTTTTTTTTTGTTTTAGTTAATTAACTGAAACATTGCTGTTTTGTCTATAAGGAGGTGAATTTTGATTCAGCTTTAAACAAGGTTGTACTTGTAGGTACTGACTTAGGGGCTGATTTAGCTCACTGGTCTAAATCGCTGGCTTTTAAAGCAGACCAAGCAGGCCAGCAGCACGGTTCTATTCCCGTATCAGCCTCCCCGGACAGGCGCCGGAATGTGGCGACTAGGGGCTTTTCACAGTAACTTCATTGAAGCCTACTCGTGACAATAAGCGATTTTCATTTTTTTCATTTCAGGTACTTGCAGCTGGAGCTTGTTAATTAGTTAATTGGATTTGGCCAGTTTTCAGTCTAGAGTCACAGTATAAACCTGAGCTAGTTACAGTGAAGACTTTCTTTGCACTGGAGTGCTGAACTGTTGCATTTGAGTGCTGCAGTCAGAATTTGGTGACTGCGGGATTATCAGGGTTCATTTTTATTTAAAGTCTAGTATTTCTTTTATTTAGTTAATTAACTTAAGTTTCTGTTTGGTTTATCAAGTGAATTTTGAATCAGCTTTAAACAAGGTTCTACTTGTAGGTAATTGCATCTGGAGCTTGTTAATTGGTTAATTGGATGAGGCCAGTTCTCAGAGGCCAGAGTCACAGTACAAATCTGAGCTGGTGACAGTGCAGGCTTTGTTTGCACTGGAGTGCTGAACTTGTTGCATTTGAGTGCTACATTGAGAGTTTGGTGACTGAGGGAGTTAGGTGAGGAGGGAGTAAGGTCCTTCTTGCGTTTCATTTCCTACATTTATCAAAGAGCGTGAAGGGAGCCAGGAGTTTAGATTACAGCTGACTGGAAGCAGAGTCGGAGGGCGGCGGTCCAGTTGGTCTACGGGCAGCTAATTCTGTTAAGTAAGAGGGGATGGAGGCTAGGCCAGTTGCATGCTCCTCCAGTAGGATGTGGGTGGTGAGGGATACCACTGGTGTCCCCGCTGACTATACCTGCGGGAAGTGCACCAAACTCCAGTTCCTCAGAGACCGTGTTAGGGAAATAGAGCTGGAGCTGGATGAACTTCCGATCATCCAGGAGGCAGAGGGGGTTATCGAGAAGAGTTACAGGGAGGTAGCCACACATAAGGTACTGGACAAGTGTAGCTGGGTTACAGTCAGCGAAAAGAAAACTAACAGGCAGACAGTGCAGGGATCCCTCGTGGCCGTTCCCCTTCAAAACAAGTATACCGTTTTGGATGCTGTTGGGGGGATGTCCTTCCGGGGAAACGGCCAGGTGTCTGGCACTGTGTCTGGCTCTGGAGCTCAGAAGGGAAGGGGGGACAGAAAAGCAATAGTAATGAGAGATTCAATGGTTAGGGGAAAAGATAGGAGATTCTGCAGTCGCGAACGAGACTCCCGGAAAGCATGTTGCCTCCCGAAAGCCAGGGCCAGGGATGTCTCGGGTCGTGTCTTCAGGATCCTGAAGGGGGAGGGGGAGCAGCCAGAAGTCGTGGTGAACATTGGTGCCAACGACGTATGTAGGAAAAGGGGGGTGGAGGTAATAAACAAGTTTAGGGAGTTATGCTGGAAGTTAAAGGCCACGTCAGACAGAGTTGTCATCTCTGGTTTGTTGGCGGTGCCACGTGATAGCGTGCCCAGGAATAGGGAGAGAGTAGTTGAACACCTGGCTGCAGGAATGGTGTAGGAGGGAGGCCTTCGGGTATTTTGATAATAGGAGCGCATTCTGGGGAAGGTGTGACCTGTACAAGTAGGATGTTTTGCATCTACACCAGAGGAGCACCAATATCCTGGCGGGCCGGTTTTCTAGTACTCTTCGGGAGGGGTTAAACTAATTTGGCAGGGGAATGGGAACCGGATTTGTAGTCCAGCAACTAAGGAAGCCGATATTCCAGACGCCAAAGCACGTCGTGATGCAGTGGAGAAGGTAACACTGAAAATGGAGAGTACTTGCAGGCAAGGAGATGGGTTGAAGTGTATATACGTCAATGCAAGAAGCATCAGGAATAAGGTGGGTGAACTTAAGGCATGGATCGTTCCTTGGGACTACGATGTGGTGGCCATCACGGAAACTTGGAAAGAAAAGGGGCAGAAATGGTTGTTGGAGATCCCTGGTTATAGCTGTTGCAACAAGATGGTAAAAGAGGTGGGGGGGGGGTGGCATTGTTAATTAGAGATAGTATAACAGCGGCAGAAAGGCAGTTCGAGGGGGATCTGCCTACTGCGGTAATATGGGTTGAAGTCAGAAATAGGAAAGGAGCAGTCACCTTGTTTGGAGTTTTGTATAGGCCCCACAATAGCAGCAGAGATGTGGAGGAACAGACTGGGAAACAGATTTTGGAAAGGTGCAGAAGTCACAGGGTAGTAGTCATGGGTGACTTCAACTTCCCAAACATTTAGTGGAAACACTTTAGATCAAATAGTTTGGATATGTTGGTGATTGTGCAGTGTGTCCAGTAAGCTTTTCTAACAGAGTATGTAGATTGTCCGACCAGAGGGGAGGCCATATTGGATTTGGTACTTAGTAATGCACCAGGGCAGGTGATAGATTTGTTAGTGGGGGAGCATTTTGGAGGTAGTGAGCACAGTCCTGTGACTTTCACTTTAGTAATGGAGAGGGATAGGTGCGTGCAACAGGGAAAGGTTTACAATTAGGGGAAGGATAAATACAATGCTGTCAGACAAGAATTGAAGTGCATAAGTGGGGAACATAGGCTGTGAGGGAAGGACACAAGTGAAATGAGGAACTTGTTCAAGGAACAGGTACTGCGTGTTTTTGCTATGTATGTCCCTGTCAGGCAGGGAAGAGATGGTCGAGTGAGGGAACCATGGTTGACAAGTGAGGTTGAATGTCTTGTTCAGAGGAAGAAGGAGACTTTTGTAAGCCTGAGGAAACATGGTTCAGACAGGGCGCTGGAGGGATACAAGATAGCCAAGAGGGAACTGAAGAAAGGGAGTAGGAGAGTTAAGAGAGGGCATGAAAAATGTTTGCGGGTAGGATCAAGGAAAACCCCAAAGCATTTTACACATGTGTGAGAATTATAAGAATGACTAGAGCGAGGGTAGGGCCGATCAAGGACAGTCGCGGCAGATTGTGTATTGAGTCTGAAGCGACAGGAGAGGTCTTGTACAAGTATTTTTAGACATAGACATAGAACAGTACAGCACAACACAGCACTTTTCTTCAGTATGTACAAACGAGAGGGGCAATATTATTGAAGAGGACAGTGTGAAACAGACTGGTAAGCTCAAGAAGACACTTGTTAGAAAGGAAGATGTGTTGGGCGTTTTGAAAAACGTGAGGATAGACAAGTCCCGCCGGCTGACGGTATATATCCAAGGATTCTATGTGAAGCAATAAATGAAATTGCAGAGCCGTTGGCAATGATCTTTTCGTCCTCGCTGTCAACAGGTGTGGTACCAGAGTATTGGAGAGTGGCGAATGTCGTGCCCCTGTTCAAAAAAGTGAATAGGGATAACCCAGAGAATTGCAGGGCAGTTAGTCTTACTTTGGTGGTAGGCTAATTAATGGAAAAGGTACTGAGGGGTAGGATTTCTAAGCATCTGGAAAGACACTGCTTGATCGGGAAACGTCAGCACGGATTTGTGAGGGGTAAGTCTTGCATTACAAGTCTTATTGACTTCTTTGAGGAGGTGACCAAGCATGTGGATAAAGGTCAAGCAGTGGATGTAGTATACATGGATTTTAGTAAATAATTTGATAATGTTCCCCACGGCAGGCTTATGCAAAAAGTAAGGAGGCATGGTATAATGGGAAATTTGGCCAGTTGGATAACGAACTGGCTGACCAATAGAAGACAGAGTGTGGTGGTGGATGGCAAAGATTCAGCTAGGAGCCCAGTTACCAGTGGCGTAGCGCAGGGATCAGTTCTGGGTCCTCTGATGTTAGCGATAGAACATAGAACATAGAACGATACAGCGCAGTACAGGCCCTTCGGCCCTCGATGTTGCACCGACATGGAAAAAACTAAAGGCCATCTAACCTACACTATGCCCTTATCATCCATATGCTTATCCAATAAACTTTTAAATGCCCTCAATGTTGGCGAGTTCACTACTGTTGCAGGTAGGGAATTCCACGGCCTCACCACTCTTTGCGTAAAAAAACCACCTCTGACCTCTGTCCTATATCTATTACCCCTCAATTTAAGGCTATGATTTTCATTAACGACTTGGATGAGGGAGTTGGAAGGGTGGGTCAGTAAATTCGCAGATGATACGAAGATTGGTGGAGTTGTGGATAGTGAGGAGGGCAGTTGTCGATTTCAAAGAGACATAGATAGGATGCAAGAGCTGGGTTGAGAAGTGGCAGATGGAGTTTAACCCTGACAAGTGTGAGGTTGTCCATTTTGGAAGGACAAATATGAATGCGGAATACAGGGTTAACGGTAGGGTACTTGGCAACGTAGAGGAGCAGATAGATTTTGGGGTCTATGTTCATAGATCTTTGAAAGTTGCCACTCAAGGGGATAGAGCTGTGACTAGGCCTATGGTGTGCTTGCGTTCATTAGCAGAGGGATTGAATTTAAGAGCCGTGAGGTGATGATGCAGTTGTACAAAACCTTGGTCAGGCCACATTTGGAGTACTGTGTGCAGTTCTGGTCACTCATTTTAGGAAGGATGTGGAAGCTTTGAAAAAGATACAAAGGAGAATTGCCAGGATGTTGTCTGGAATGGACAGTAGGTCTTACGAAGAAAGGTTGAGGGTGCTAGGCCTTTTCTCATCAGAACGGAGAAGGATGAGAGGTGACTTGATAGAGGTAGGTCAGATGATCAGGGGAATAGATAGAGTAGACAGTCAGAGACTTTTCCCCCGTGTGGAAAAAACCATGGTGGAAGGGAGTGTCTCAAAATGGAGAAGCGTGACTAGTGGTGTTCCACAGGGATCCGTGCTCGGACCACTGTTGTTTGTGATCTACATAAATGACCTGGAGGAGGGTATAGGTGGTCTGATTGGCAACTTTGCAGATGATACTAAGATTGGTGGAGTTGCAGATAGCGAGGAGGACTGTCAGAGAATACAAAAATATAGATAAGTTGGAGAGTTGGGCAGAGAAATGGCAGATGGAGTTCAATCCAGGCAAATGCGAGGTGATGTGTTTTGGAAGATCAAATTCAAGAGCGGATAATATGGTCAATGGAAGGGCCTTGGGGAAAATTGATGTGCAGAGAGATCTGGGAGTTCAGGTCCATTGTACACTGAAGGTGGCAACGCAGGTAGGTAGAGTGGTCAAGAAGACATACAGCATGCTTGCCTTCATCGGAGGGGGTATTGAGTACAAGAGTTGGCAGGCCATGTTACAGTTGTATAAGACTTTGGTTCGGCACAATTTGGAATACTGCGTGCAGTTCTGGTCGCCACGTTACCAGAAGGATGTGGATGCTTTAGAGACGGTGCAGAGGAGGGTCACCAGGATGTTGCCTGGTATGGAGGGTGCTAGCTTTGAAGAAAGGTTGAATAGATTAGGATTGTTTTCGATGGTAAAACGGAGATTGAGGGGGAACCTGATTGAGGTCGACAAAATTATGAGAGGTAGGACAGGGTGGTTAGCAACAAGCTTTTCCCAAGAGTGGGGGTGTCAGTTACATAAGAACATAAGAACATAAGAACTAGGAGCAGGAGTAGGCCATCTGGCCCCTCGAGCCTGCTCCGCCATTCAATTAGACCATGGCTGATCTTTTGTGGACTCAGCTCCACTTTCCGGCCCGAACACCATAACCCTTAATCCCTTTATTCTGCAAAAAACTATCTATCTTTACCTTAAAAAATGTAATGAAGGAGCCTCAACTGCTTCACTGGGCAAGGAATGCCATAGGTTCACAACCCTTTGGGTGAAGAAGTTCCTCCTAAACTCAGTCCTAAATCTACTTCCCCTTATTTTGAGGCTATGCCCCCTAGTTCTGCTGTCACCCGCCAGTGGAAACAACCTGCCCGCATCTATCCTATTTATTCCCTTCATAACTTTAAAAGTTTCTATAAGATCCCCCCTCATCCTTCTAAATTCCAACGAGTACAGTCCCAGTCTACTCAACCTTACGAACCAATGCTGCGTCTGCCCAATGGGACAATTTCTATCCAGATGCTTCGCAATTTCTTCCTTGATGATAGATTCCAGCATCTTCCCTATTACCGAAGTTAAACTCACTGGCCTATAATTTCCTGCTTTCTGCCTACCTCCTTTTTAAAACAGTGGCGTCACGTTTGCTAATTTCCAATCCACCGGGACCACCCCAGAGTCTAGTGAATTTCGGTAAATTATCACTAGTGCATCTGCAATTTCCCTAGCCATCTCTTTTAGCACTCTGGGATGCATTCCATCAGGGCCAGGAGACTTGTCTACCTTTAGCCCCATTAGCTTGCCCATCACTCCCTCCTTAGTGATAACAATCCTCTCAAGGTCCTCACCTGTCATAGCCTCATTTCTATCAGTCGCTGGCATGTTATTTGTGTCTTCCACTGTGAAGACCGACCCAAAAAACCTGTTCAGTTCCTCAGCCATTTCCTCATTTCCCATTATTAAAACTCCCTTCTCATCCTCTAACGGACCAATATTTACCTTAGCCACTCTTTTTTGTCTTATATATTTGTAAAAACTTTTACTGTCTGTTTTTATATTCTGAGCAAGTTTACTCTCATACTCTATCTTACTCTTCTTTATAGCTTTTTTAAGCAGCTGTCTGTTGCCCCCTAAAGATTTCCCAGTCCTCTAATCTCCCAGCAATCTTTGCCACTTTATATGCTTTTCCCTTCAATTTGATACTCTCCCTCATTTTCTTCGATATCCACGGTCGATTTTCCCTCTTTCATCCGTCCTTCCTTTTTATTGGTATAAACCTTTGCTGAGCACTGTGAAAAGTCGCTTAGAAGGTTCTCCACTGTTCCTCAACTGTTCCACCATAAAGTCTTAGCTCCCAGTCTACCTTAGCTAGTTTTTCTCTCATCCCCTTGTAATCTCCTTTGTTTAAACACAAAACACTAGTAATTGATTTTACTTTCTCACCCTCCATCTGTATTTTAAATTCCACCATATTGTGATCGCTCCTTCCGAGAGGATCCCTAACTATGAGATCATGAATCAATACTGTCTCATTACACAGGACAATATCTAGGACCGCTTGTTCCCTCGTAGGTACCATTACATACTGTTCTAGGAAACTATCGCGGATACATTCTATAAACTCCTCCTCACGGTTGCCTTGACCGACCTGGTTAAACCAATCGACATGTAGATTAAAATCCCCCATGACAACTGCTGTACCATTTCTACATGCATCAGTTATTTCTTTGTTTATTGCCTGCCCCACCATCTCGTTACTATTTGGTGGCCGATAGACTACTCCTATCAGTGACTTTTTCGCCTTACTATTCCTGATTTCCAGCCAAATGGATTCAACCTTATCCTCCATAGCACCGATGTCATCCCTTACTATTGCCCGGATGTCATCCTTAAATAACAGACCAACACCACCTCCCTTACCATCCACTCTGTCCTTCCGAATAGTTTGATACCCTCGGATATTTAACTCCCAGTCGTGACCATCCGTTAACCATGTTTCAGTAATGGCCACTAAATCATTGTCATTTACGATGATTTGTGCCACCAACTCATTTATTTTATTCCGAATACTACGAGCATTCAGGTAAAGTACACTTATGTTGGTTTTTTTTACCTCTGTTTTGAATCTTAACATCTCCAGTTTTATTCATTTTGTTATTACTGGGCCTATTCACTGTGCTCCCCTCAGTCACTGTACCTTGTAATGTCGCCCTTATGGATTTCTGACTATGTCTTCTCTGCCTTGCACTTTTCCCCTTACTTCCTTTTGTTTTTGTCCCTGTTTTACTACCTTCCAACTTCCAGCATTGGTTCCCATCCCCTGCCACATTAGTTTAAACCCTCCCCAACAGCTCTAGAAAACACCCCTCCCCCCCCTAGGACATCGGTTCCAGTCCTGCCCAAGTGCACACCGTCCGGTTTGTACTGTCCACCTCCCCCAGAACCGGTCCCAATGCCCCAGGAATTTGAATCCCTCCCTCTTGCACCATCTCTCGAGCCACGCATTCATCCTATCTATCCTGACATTCCTACTCTGACTAGCTCGTGGCACTGGTAGCAATCCTGCGATTACTACCTTTGAGGTCCTACATTATAGTTTAACTGCTAACTCCCTGAATTCCGCTTGTAGGACCTCATCCCGTTTTTTTTACCTATATCGTTGGTGCCTATGTGCACCACGACAGCTGGCTGTTCACCCTCCCCCCCCCCCCCCAGAATGTCCTGCAGCCGCTCCGAGACATCCTTGACCCTTGCACCAGGGCGGCAACATACCATCCTGGAGTCTCGATTGCGTCCACAGAACCGCCTCTCTATTCCCCTTACGATCGAGTCCCCTATCACTATAGCCCTGCCATTATTCTTCCTGCCCTGCTGTGCAGCAGAGCCAGCCACGGTGCCATGAACCTGGCTGCTGCCTTCCCCTGATGAGCCATCTTCCTCAACAGTATCCAAAGCGGTATATCTGTTTTGCAAGTAGATGACCGCAGGGGACACCTGCACTGCCTTCCTACTCTTGCTCTTTCTTTTGGTCACCCATTTTCTATCTCCCTCAGTAACCTTCACCTGCGGTGTGACCAACTCGCTAAACGTGCTATCCGCAACCTCCTCAGCATCGCGGATGCTCCAAAGTGAGTCCATCCGCAACTCCAGAGCCGTCAAGCGGTCTAACAAGAGCGGCAACTGAACACACTTCTTGCACGTGAAGGAGCCAGGGACAGTGGACGTATCCCTGAGCTCCCACATCGCACACGAGGAGCATGACGCGGGTCTGGGATCTCCTGCCATGTCTTAAACCCTTGGTCAACTTAAACAACTAGAATTTCAAAATAAAAATAAATAAATTAGACAATGAAAAGAAAAAGAGAGACTACTTACCAGTCACTTACCAGGGTTAAAAAGCACCTCCTCACACTCTGCACCGAATTACCTCACTGCACCAAATTACCAAGTTTCAATCTCCCACTCTGTATGAGTCTCACTCCGGATGTGTCTCCTGGAAAAGTGCTCGCTTACTGTGTGCGCTCTCTGTCTGTCTTTTATACAGACCTCAGCTAACCGATGACTCAAAACAAACCTTACCTTCAAAGAGAATAATACAATGTGCCCCTAAACAGGCCTCAACAGGCCTCAGGTGATTGACAGATAACTGCCTCTCAGCAATTAGGGTGGGGGCCGCTTCAACCAATCAGACACTAAACTCCACACTGCACTTTTAACTGAAAAACAGCAGAATTAGATTTTCCACTTACCTTTGCTGATTTACCTCACTGCACCAAATTACCAAGTTTCAATCTCCCACTCTGTATGAGTCTCACTCCGGATGTGTCTCCTGGAAAAGTGCTCGCTTTTACAAGGGGTCACGATTTCAAAGTGAGAGGGGGAAAGTTTAAGTGCGATGTGCGTGGAAAGTCTTTTACGCAGAGGGTGGTGGGTGCCTGGAACGCTTTACCAGCGGAGGTGGTGGAGGCGGGCACGATAGCATAATTTAAGAGGCATCTAGACAGGTATATGAACGAGCGGGAACAGAGGGAAGTAGACCTTGGAAAATAGGAGACAAGTTTAGATAGAGGATCTGGATCGGCGCAGGCTGGGAGGTCCGAAGGGCCTGTTCCTGAGCTGTAATTTTCTTTGTTCTTTATTATAAGGGGACATACATTTAAGGTAAATGGTGGAAGATATAGGGGGATGTCAGAGGTAGGTTCTTTGCGCAGAAAGTAGTGGGGGCATGGAATGCACTGCCTGTGGAAGTAGTTGAGTCGGAAACCTTAGGGACTTTCAAGCGGCTATTGGATAGGTACATGGATTAGTGTAGAATAATGGAGTGTAGAGTAATTTCTTCTTAAGGGCAGCACGGTAGCATGGTGGTTAGCATCAATGCTTCACAGCTCCAGGGTCCCAGGTTCGATTCCCGGCGGGTCACTGTCTGTGCGGAGTCTGCACTTTCTCCCGTGTCAGCGTGGGTTTTCTCCGGGTGCTCCGGTTTCCTCCCACAGTTGAGGTTGGGTGGATTGGCTATGCTAAATTGCCCTTACTGTCCTAAAAAATAAGGTTGGGGGGGGGGGTTGGGTTTCTGGTATAGGGTGGATACGTTGACTTGAGTAAGGTGATCATTGCTCGGCACAACATCGAGGGACGAGAGGCCTGTTCTGTGCTTTATTGTTCTATGTTCTATGTTGTAACATCGTGGGCCGAATGGCCTGTTCTGTCCTGTATTTCTCTATCTGTCATTGCCTCATTTCTATATGTCACTGGCATGTTATTTGTGTCTTCCACTGTGAAGACCGACCCAAAAAACCTTTTCAGTTCCTCAGCCATTTCCTCATCTCCCATTATTAAAACTCGCTTCTCATCCACTAAAGGACCAATATTTACCTTAGCCACCTTTTTTGTTTTATATATTTGTATGAATCAATTCTGCCTCATTACACAGGACAAGATCTAGGACCGCTTTTTCCCTCGTAGGTTCCATTGCATACTGTTTTGGGAAACTATCACGGTTACATTCTCTAACCCCTCCTCAAGGTTGCCTTGACCGACCGGGTTAAACCAATCATAAGAACATAAGAACTAGGAGCAGGAGTAGGCCATCTGGCCCCTAGAGCCTGCTCCGCCATTCAATTAGATAATGGCTGATCTTTTGTGGACTCAGCTCCACTTTCCGGCCCGAACACCATAACCCTTAATCCCTTTATTCTGCAAAAAACTATCTATCTTTTCCTTAAAAACATGTAATGAAGGGGCCTCAACTGCTTCACTGGGCAAGGAATTCCATAGATTCACAACCCTTTGGGTGGAGGAGTTCCTCCTAAACTCAGTCCTAAATCTACTTCCCCTTATTTTGAGGCTATGCCCACTAGTTCTGCTGTCACCCGCCAGTGGAAACAACCTGCCCGCATCTATCCTATCTATTCCCTTCATAATATTAAATGTTTCTATAAGATCCCCCCTCATCCTTCTAAATTCCAAAGAGTACAGTCCCAGTCTACTCAACCTCTCCTCATAATCCAACCCCTTCAGCTCTGGGATTAACCTAGTGAATCTCCTCTGCACACCCTCCAGCGCCAGTACGTCCTTTCTCAAGTAAGGAGACCAAAACTGAACACAATAATCCAGGTGTGGCCGCACTAACACCTTATACAATTCCAACATAACCTCCCTAGTCTTAAACTCCATCCCTCTAGCAATGAAGGACAAAATTCCATTTGCCTTCTTAATCACCTGTTGCACTTGTAAACCAACCTTCTGTGACTCATGCACAAGCACACCAAAGTCTCTCTGAACAGTGGCATGCTTTAATATTTTATCGTTCAAATAATAATCCCGTTTGCTGTTATTCCTACCAAAATGGAGAACCTCACATTTGTCAACATTGTATTCCATCTGCCAGACCCGAGCGCATTCACTTAACCTATCCAAATCCCTCTGCAGACTTCCAGTATCCTCTGCACTTTTCGCTTTACCACTCATCTTAGTGTCATCTGCAAACTTGGACACATTGCCCTTGGTCCCCAACTCTAAATCATCAATGTAAATTGTGAACAATTGTGGGCCCAACACGGATCCCTGAGGGACACCACTAGCTACTGATTGCCAACCAGAGAAACACCCATTTATCCCAACTCTTTGCTTTCTATTAATTAACCAATCCTCTATCCATGCTACTACTTTACCCTTAATGCCATGCATCTTTATCTTATGCAGCAACCTTTTGTGTGGCACCTTGTCAAAGGCTTTCTGGAAATCCAGATATACCACATCCATCGGCTCCCCGTTATCTACTGCACTGGTAATGTCCTCAAAAAATTCCACTAAATTAGTTAGCCATGACCTGCCTTTTACGAACCCATGCTGTCTCTGCCCAATGGGACAATTTCTATCCAGATGCCTCGCAATTTCTTCCTTGATGATAGATTCCAGCATCTTCCCTATTACCGAATTTAAACTCACTGGCCTATAATTTCCTGCTTTCTGCCTACCTCCTTTTTTAAACAGTGGCGTCACGTTTGCTAATTTCCAATCCACCGGGACCACCCCAGAGTCTAGTGAATTTCGGTAAATTATCACTAGTGCATCTGCAATTTCCATAGCCATCTCTTTTAGCACTGGGATGCATTCCATCAGGGCGAGGAGACTTGTCTACCTTTAGCCCCATTAGCTTGCCCATCACTCCCTCCTTAGTGCTAACAATCCTCTCAAGGTCCTCACTTGTCATAGCCTCATTTCTATCAGTCGCTGGCATGTTATTTGTGTCTTCCACTGTGAAGACCGACCCAAAAAACTAGTTCAGTTCCTCAGCCACTTCCTCATTTCCCATTATTAAAACTCCCTTCTCATCCTCTGAAGGACCAATATTTACCTTAGCCACTCTTTTCTGTCTTATATATTTGTTAAAACTTTTACTGTCTGTTTTTATATTCTGAGCAAGTTTACTCTCATACTCTATCTTACTCTTCTTTATAGCTTTTTTAGTAGCTTTCTGTTGCCCCCTAAAAATTTCCCAGTCCTCTAATCTCCCAGCAATCTTTGCCACTTTATATGCTTCAATCGACCTGTAGATTAAAATCCTCCATGATAACTGCTGTACAATTTCTACATGCATCAGTTATTTCTTTGTTTGTTGCCTGCCCCACCATAACGTTACAATTTGGTGGCCGATAGACCACTCCTGTCAGTGACTTTTTCGTCTTACTACACCCAAATGGATTCAACCTTATCCTCCACAGCACCTATGTCATCCCTTCCTATTGCCCGGATGTCATCTTTAAATCACAGAGCTACACCACCTCCCTTACCATCCACTCTGTTATTCCGAATAGTTTGATACCCTCGTATATTTAGCTCCCAGTCTTGACCATCCTTTAACCATGTTTCAATAATGGCCACTAAATCATGGTCATTCACGATGATTTGCGCCATCAACTCATTTACTTTATTTCGAATACCACGAGCATTCAGGTAAAGTACACATGTTGTTTTTTTTACCTCTGTTTTGAATCTTAACTTCTCCAGTTTTAATCTTTTTAATATTACTGGGCCTATTCACTGAGCTCCCCATAGCCACTGTACCTTGTACTGTCGCCCTTTTTGATTTTTGACTATGGCTTCTCTGCCTTGTACTTTCCCCTTTACTTCCTTTTGCTTATATCCCTGATTTACTACATTCCAACTTCCTGCATCTGTTCCCATCCACCTGCCACATTAGTTTAAACCCTCCCCAACAGCTCTAGCAAACACCCCCCCCCCCCCCCCCCAGGACATCGGTTCCAGTCCCCTGGTGCAGACAATCCGGTTTGTACTGTCCCACCTCCCCAGAACAGGTCCTAATGCCCCAGGAATTTGAAACCCTCCCTGTTGCACCATCTCCCGAGCCACGCATTCATCCTATCTGTCCTCGCATTCCTAGGGTCTGGGATCTCCTGCCATGTCTTAAACCCTAGGTAAACTTATACAGCTACAATTTAAAAAAACGAAAGAGAAATAAATAAATTAGACAATGAAAATAAAAACTACTTACCAGTCACTTATCAGGGATAAAAGCACGTCCTCCCCACCCAGCTTCGAATTCCCACCTAGCTTCAAATTCCCAAACTCACACTTATTTGTGCCTCACTCTGCTGTGCCTTCTCTGGCTCACTGGGAGAACTCACCCAGGGTCTCAAATGCTCCCTGGTTCTCTCCCTGCAGACTAAAAGTTACAGGCCAGAAGAAATGGAAAGAACACAACAGTAGGGGAAAAGCACCTTCTCCCATTCTGCTCCGAATTACCTCACTGCACCAAATTTCCAGGTTCCAAGTTCCCACTCTGGATGTGCTTCACCCTTGCTGTGTCTTCTCGACTTGCGCAAAGCTTCTGCCATGGTGGATTGAAACCAAGGCCCCAGAGCATCCTCCTCGCCCTATACCATAGACCTGCGCCTCCCCTCAGTGTATCGCTTGAATTTGAGCCATACGGGTCTCGGAAGGGAATGGAGGCCTTGGAGATGAACTCTATAAAAGTACTTGGAATCGAAATTGGAAACAAAATCGATTCATGTTTCTAAGTCCAGACAGAAACATGAAACGTCACCAATACAGTCACCACTTTACCAGAAATTGAGTTGTTGGAGGGGACGTGAGTAGAATAGGTGCATGCAGTGCTCTCATAACATACAATACAGACATCGTGGGGCCAAAAAGGTGCCCATGGCCAAACCTTTTATTTGTAAGAAGTGAGAAAAGTTGAAGAAAACATGATTGAGTGATAAAACCAGTTCAGACAGGCGGAAGAAGTCGCGTATTCAACGGATTCCGATCAAGCAAGAAACTCAGAGCCCTCAGAGTCTCCTGTTTCGGGAAGAGAGGGGCAGAGTGATTGGACATACATCTCAAAGATGAGACATTTCGAGTCCGCCAAATGGAGCTTGTTTCTGCAACGTAAAGTATCAGAAGAATCAGGAATATCGATGGGAAGGGACAGAACAAGGAGAAAGAGGGTGGTATCAAGACAGGAAGACATGAGTTTGCTTTGCCTGGATCAGGCTGAATTAATGGATCCACTTGGACAGTCCTGTTTGCGGATTTCGGGAAGGAGTTCGAAGGGGGAGGTTGATGCAGGATGTGTAATCATGGGTGCTTTTAGAACATAGAACATAGAACAATACAGCGCAGTACGGGCCCTTCGGTCCTCGATGTTGCGCCGACCTGTGAAACCATCTGAAGCCTATCTGACCAACACTATTCCATTTTCATCCATATGTCTATCCAGTGACCACTTAAATGCACTTAAAGTTGGCGAGTCTACTACTGTTGCAGGCAGGGCGTTCCACACCGCTACTACTCTCTGAGTAAAGAAACTGCCTCTGATATCTGTCCTATATCTATCACCCCTCAATTTAAAGCAATGTCCCCTCGTGATGGTCATCACCATCCGAGGAAAAATACTCTCACTGTCCACCCTATCTAACCCTCTGACTATCTTATATGTCCCTATTAAGTCACCTCTCAGCCTTCTCCTCTCTAACGAAAACCACTTCAAGTCCCTGAGCCTTTCCTCGTAAGACCTGCCCTCCATAACCAGTCAACATCCTAGTAAATCTCCTCTGAACCCTTTCCAAAGCTTCCACATCCTTCCGAAATGTTGTGACCAGAACTGCACGCAATACTCCAGGTGCGGCCGCACCAGAGTTTTGTACAGCTGCAGCATGACCTTGTGGCTCCGAAACTCAATCCCCCTGCTGATTAGGCTAGCACACCATATGCCTTCTTAACAGCCCTATTAACCTGGGTGGCAACTTTCAGGGATTTATGTACCTGGATGCCGAGATCTCTCTGTTCATCTACACTACCAAGAATCTTGCCATTAGCCCAGTACTCTGCATTCCTGTTACTCCTTCCAAAGTGAACCACCTCACACTTTTCCGCATTAAACTCCATCTGCCACCTCAGCCCAGCTCTGCAGCTTATCTATGTCCCTCTGCATCCTATAACATCCTTCAGCACTATCCACAACTCCACCGAACTTCGTGTCATCTGTAAATTTACTAACCCATCCTTCTACACCCTCTTCCAGGTCATTTATAAAAATGTCAAACAGCAGTGGCCTCAAAACAGATCCTTGCGGTACACCACTAGTAACTGAACTCCAGGATGAACATTTGCCATCAACCACCACCCTCTGTCTTCTTTGAGCTAGCCAATTACTGATCCAAACCGCTAAATCACCATCAATCCCATACTTCCTTATTTTCTGCAATAGCCTACCGTGGGAAACCTTATCAAACGCCTTATTGAAATCCGTATACACCACATCAACCGCTTTACCCTCATCCACCTGTTTGGTCACCTTCTCAAAAAACTCAGTAAGGTTTGTGAGGCATGACCTACCCTTCACAAAACCGTGTTGACTATCCCTAATCAACTTGTTCTTTTCAAGACGATTATAAACCCTATCTCTTATAACCTTTTCCAACATTTTACCCATAACCGAAGTAAGGCTCACAGGTCAATAATTGCCAGGGTTGTCTCTACTCCCCTTCTTGAACAAGGGGAGAACATTTGCTATCCTCCAGTCTTCCGGCACTATTCCTGTCGACAAAGACGACATAAAGATCAAGGACAAAGGCTCTGCAATCTCCTCCCTGGCTTCCCAGAGAATCCTAGGATAAATCCCACCTGGCCCAGGGGACTTATCTATTTTGACATATTCCAAAATTGCTAACACCTCCTCCTTTTGAAACTCAATTCCATTTAGCCTGTTCGACTGAACCTGAGTATTCACCTCGACAACATTGTCTTTCTCCAGTGTAAACACTGACGAAAAATATCCATTTAACGCTTCCCCTATCTCCTCTGATTCCACACACAACTTTCCACTACTATCCTTGATTGGCCCTAATCTTACTCTAGTCATTCTTTTGTTCCTGATATACCTATAGAAAGCCTCAGGGTTTTCCTTGATCCTATCCGCCAACGACTTTTCGTGTCCTCTCCTCGCTCTTCTTAACTCTCCCTTTAGGTCCTTCCTGGCTAACTTGTAACTCTCAAGTGCCCTAACTGAGCCTTCATGTCTCATCCTAACATAAGCCTTCTTCTTCCTATTGACAAGTGCTTCAACTTCCTTAGTAAACCACGGTTCCCTTGCTCGACAACTTCCTCCCTGCCTGACAGGTACATACTTATCAAGGACACGCAGTAGCTGAACTTGAAAAAGCTCCACATTTCGATTGTACCCATCCCCTGCAGTTTCCTTCCCCATCCTATACATCCTAAATCTTGCAGAATAGCATCATAATTGCCTTTCCCCAGCTATAATTCTTGCATTGCGGTATATACCTATCCCTGCCCATTGCTAAAGTGAACATAACCGAGTTGTGATCACTATCACCAAAGTGCTCACTTACATCTAAATCTAACACGTTGCCGGGTTCATTACCCAGTACCAAATCCACTATGGCCTCGCCCCTTGTTGGCCTGTCTACAGACTGTGTCAGAAAACCCACCTGTACACACTGTGCAAAAACTGACCCATCAATAGTACTCCAACTATAGTATTTCCAGTCAATATTTGGAAAGTTAAAGTCCCCCATAACAACTGCCCTGTTGCTCTCGCTCCTGTCGAGAATCATCTTTGCAATCCTTTCCTCTACATCTCTGGAACTATTCGGAGGTCTATAGACAACTCCCAAATGGGTGACCTCTCCTCTCCTGTTCCTAACCTCGGCCCATACTACCTCAGTAGACGAGTCCTCAAACGTCCTTTCTACCGCCGTAATACTTTCCTTGATTAAGGGGGGGGGGGGGGTTAAAATAATTCAGCAGGGGTATGGGAACCTGGATTGTAGTTTTGTGGTACGGGAGATTGAGAGTATAGAGGTCAGGAGCACAGATTTGACTTCGCAGGAGGGTGCCAGTGTTCAGGTCGGTGGTTTGAAGTGTGTCTATTTCAATGCCAGGAGTGTACGAAATAAGGTAGGGGAACTGGCAGCATGGGTTGGTACCTGGGACTTCGATGTTGTTGCCATTTCAGAGACATGGATAGAGCAGGGACAGGAATGGTTGTTGCAGGTTCCGGGGTTTAGGTGTTTTAGTAAGCTCGGAGAAGGGGGTAAAAGAGGGGGAGGTGTGGCGCTGCTAGTCAAGGACAGTATTACATTGGCGGAAAGGATGCTAGATGGGGACTCTTTTTCCGAGGTAGTATGGGCTGAGGTTAGAAACAGGAAAGGAGAGGTCACCCTGTTAGGAGATTTCTATAGGCCACCTAATAGTTCTAGGCATGTAGAGGAAAGGATGGCGAAGATGATTCTGGAAAAGAGCGAAAGTAACAGGGTAGTTGTTATGGGAGACTTTAACTTTCCAAATATTGACTGGAAAAGATATAGTTCGAGTACATTAGATGGGTCGTTCTTTGTACAATGTGTGCAGGAGGGTTTATTGACACAATATGTTGACAGGCCAACAAGAGGCGAGGCCACATTGGATTTGGTTTTGGGTAACGAACCAGGCCAGGTGTTAGATCTGGAGGTAGGTGAACACTTTGGAAACAGTGACCACAATTCGGTGACCTTTACGTTAGTGATGGAAAGGGATAAGTATAGGGCAAGAGTTAAAGCTGGGGGAAGGGCTATTATGATGCCATTAGGCATGACTTAGGATGTGTAGGTTGGAGAAGTAGGCTGCAAGGGTTGGGCACACTTGATATGTGGAGCTTGTTCAAGGAACAGCTATTGTGTGTTCTTGATAAGTACGTACCAGTCAGACAGGGAGGAAAGGGTAGAGCGAGGGAACCGTGGTTTACCAAAAAAGTGGAATCTCTTGTCAAGAGGAAAAAGGAGGCCTATGTGAAGATGAGGCGTGAAGTTTCAGTTGGGGCGCTTGATAGTTACAGGGAAGCGAGGAAGCCTCTAAAGAGTGAGCTAAGACGAGCAAGGGGGGACATGAGAAGTCTTTGGCAGGTAGGATCAAGGAAAACCCAAAAGCTTTCTATAGGTATGTCAGGAATAAATGAATGACTAGGGTAAGAGTAGGGCCAGTCAAGGACAGTGGTGGGAAGTTGTGTGTGGAGGCTGAGGAGATAAGCGAGATACTAAATGAATACTTTTCGTCAGTATTCACTCAGGAAAAAGATAATATTGTGGAGGAGAATGCTGAGATAAAGTCTATTAGAATAGATTGCATTGAGGTGCGTAGGCAAGAAGTGTTGGCAATTCTGGACAAGGTGAAAATAGATAAGTCCCCGGGGCCGAATGGGATTTATCCTAGTATTCTCTGGGAAGCCAGGGAAGTGATTGCTAAGCCTTTGGCTTTGATTTTTAGGTCATCATTGGCGACAGGAATAGTGCCAGAGGACTGGAGGATAGCAAATGTGGTCCCTTTGTTCAAGAAGGGTAGAGATAACCCCGGTAACTATAGGCCGGTGAGCCTAACATGTGTGGTGGATTAAGTCTTGAAGAGGATTATAAAATATACGATTTATAATCACCTAGATAGGAATAATATGATTAGGGATAGTCGGCATGGTTTTCTGAAGGGTAGGTCATGCCTCATAAACCTTATCGATTTCTTTGAGAACGTGACTGAACAGGTGGACGAGGGTAGAGCAGTTGATGTGGTGTATATGGATTTCAGTAAAGCGTTTGATAAGGTTCCCCACGGTCGGCTATTGCAGAAAATACGGAGGCTGGGGATTGAGGGTGATTTAGAGATGTGGATCAGAAATTGGCTAGTTGAAAGAAGACAGAGTGGTGGTTGATGGGGAATGTTCAGAATGGAGTTCAGTTACGAGTGGCGTACCACAAGGATCTGTTCTGGGGCCGTTGCTGCTTGTAATTTTTATAAATGACCTAGAGGAGGTCGCAGAAGGATGGGTGAGTAAATTTGCAGACGACACTAAAGTCGGTGGAGTTGTCGACAGTGCGGAAGGATGTTGCAGGTTACAGAGGGACATAGATAAGCTGCAGAGCTGGGCTGAGAGGTGGCAAATGGAGTTTAATGTGGAGAAGTGTGAGGTGATTCACGTTGGAAAGAATAACAGGAATGAGGAATATTTGGCTAATGGTAAAATTCTTGGTAGTGTGGATGAGCAGAGGGATCTCGGTGTCCATGTACATAGATCCCTGAAAGTTGCCACCCAGGTTGATAGGGTTGTGAAGAAGGCTATGGTGTGTTGGCCTTTATTGGTAGAGGGATTGAGTTCCGGTGCCATGAGGTCATGTTGCAGTTGTACAAAACTCTCGTACGGCCGCATTTGGAGTATTGCGTACAGTTCTGGTCGCCTCATTATAGGAAAGACGTGGAAGCTTTGGACCGGGTGCATAGGAGATTCACCAGGATGTTGCCTGGTATGGAGGGAAAATCTTATGAGGAAAGGCTGATGGACTTGAGGTTGTTTTCGTTAGAGAGAAGTAGGTTAAGAGGTGACCTAATGGAGGCATACAAAATGATCAGAGCGTTAGATAGGGTGGACAGCGAGAGCCTTCTCCCGCGGATGGAGGTGGCTAGCACGAGGGGACATAGCCTTAAATTGAGGGGTAATAGATATAGGACAGAGGTCAGAGGTGGGTTTTTTACGCAAAGAGTGGTGAGGCCGTGGAATGCCCTACCTGCAACAGTAGTGAACTCGCCAACATTGAGGGCATTTAAAAGTTTATTGGATAAGCATATGGATGATAAGGGCATAGTGTAGGTTAGATGGCCTTTAGTTTTTTTTCCATGTCGGTGCAACATCGAGGGCCGAAGGGCCTGTACTGCGCTGTATCGTTCTATGTTCTATGTTCTATGTTCAAGAGTGTACTGCCAAAATTCCACCAACACATCTCCTGTACCACCCGGGGCGACAACACTCTTGACCACTGCTACTCAAAAATCAAGGGCGGCTACCGTTCCATCCCCCGACCGCACTTTGGGAAATCAGACCATAAGACTGTGCTCCTTCTCCCGGCTTACAAGCAGAAACTCAAGCGGGAGAATCCAGCAAAGAAGGTTATGCAGTGCTGGCCCGAGGAGACAGAAGAGCTCTTACGTGACTGCTTGGAGACAGTGGACTGGTCCATATTTAAGAACTCAGCGACTAACTTAAATGAGTATGTCACCACCGTCACAGACTTAATCAGCAAATGTGTGGACGACTGCGTGCCATAAAAAGCAGTACGTACGTTCCCCAACCGTAAACCATGGCTCAACCGCGAGATTGACTCCCTACTGAAGGACAGATCTGAGGCGTTCAAGGCAGACGACACTGTCCTATACAAGAAATCCAGGTACGACCTCCGCAAAGCCATCCGAGATGCCAAGAGAGAATATCAAACTAAGCTAAAGTCACAGACAGACTCTCGGCGGTTGTGGCAAGGACTAAGCAACATAACGGGCTACAAAACGAAGCCGAGCAGTATCTCTGGCAGCAGCGCACCCCTCCCCGATGAACTTAATGCATTCTATGGTCGGTTTGAGCAGGTAACCAACAGTCCGCTATCGAGTGCCCCAGCAACCCATAATTCACCCATACCCACCATCACAGTTTCCGAAGTCAGATCGGCCTTCCTGAAAGTGAACCCACGGAAGGCGATGGGCCCGGATGGGATCCCTGGTCGTGCACTCAGAGCCTGCGCTGACCAGCTGGCAGAGGTTTTCACAGACATCTTTAACCTATCCCTACTCCACTCTGAGGTCCCCACCTGCTTCAAGAAAACCACCATCATACCGGTACCAAAGAAGAACCAGGCAACGTGCCTCAATGACTACCGCCCGGTGGCCCTGACGTCAGTTGTAATGAAGTGCTTCGAGAGGCTGATCATGAAACGCATCACCTCCATACTCCCGGAACGCCTTGACCCACTTCAATTCGCATACCGTCGCAACCGGTCCACATCAGACGCCATTTCCCTGGCCCTACACTCATCCCTAGAGCATCTCGAAAACAAGGACTCCTACATCAGACTCCTATTTATTGACAACAGCTCCGCCTTCAACACCATAATCCCAGCCAAACTCATATCAAAGCTCCAAAACCTAGGACTTGGCTCTCCACTCTGCAACTGGATTCTTGACTTTCTGACCAACAGACCACAGTCAGTAAGAATGAACACCAACACCTCCTCCACAATAGTCCTCAACACCGGTTTCCCGCAAGGCTGCGTACTTAGCCCCCTACTCTACTCCCTGTACACACACGACTGCATGGCAAAACTTGGTTCCAACTCCATCTACAAGTTTGCTGACGATACGACCATAGTGGGCCGGATCTCGAATAACGACGAGTCCGAATACAGGAGGGAGATAGAGAACCGAGTGGAGTGGTGCAGCGACAACAATCTCTCCCTTAATGCCAGCAAAACTAAAGAGCTGGTCATCGACTTCAGGAAGCAAAGTACTGTACACACCCCTGTCAGCATCAACGGGGCCGAGGTAGAGATGGTGAGCAGTTTCAAATTCCTAGGGGTGCACATCAGCAAAAATCTATCCTGGTCCACTCATGTCGACGCTATCACCAAGAAAGCACAACAGCACCTTTACTTCCTCAGGAAACTAAGGAAATTCGGCATGTCCACATTAACCCTTACCAACTTTTACAGATGCACTATAGAGAGCATCCTATCGGGCTGCATCACAGCCTGGTATGGCAACTGCTCGGCCAAGGACTGCAAGGAACTTCAGAGAGTCGTGAATACCGCCCAGTCCATCACACAAACCTGCCTCCCATCCATTGATTCCATCTACACCTCCCGCTGCCGGGGGAAAGCAGGCAGCATAATCAAGGATCCCTCCCATCCGGCTTACTCACTTTTCCAACTTCTTCCATCGGGCAGGAGATTCAGAAGTCTGAGAACACGGACGAACAGTCTCAAAAACAGCTTCTTCCCCACTGTCACCAGACTCCTAATTGACCCTCTTATGGACTGACCTCATTAACACTACACCCATGTCTGCTTCATCCGATGCCAATACTTATGTAGTACATTGTATATATTGTGTTGCCCTATTATGTATTCTCAGGTATTTTCTTGAATTCTGTTCAATTCCCTTTTCTTCCCATGTACTCAATGATCTGTTGAAGTGCTTGCAGAAAAATACTTTTCACTGTGCCTCGGTACACGTGACAATATACAAATCCAATCCAATCCAACATCTATAGTGGGGAACATTCTTCAGTCCATTATCAATGACTTTATAGCAGAACATTTAGAAAGCAGTGGCAGGCTCAGTCAAAGTCAGAATAGATTAATGAAGGGGAATCATGCTTGAAAAATCTGTTGGAATTCTTTGAAGATGGAACTAGTACGTTTGACAAGGGGGAGCCAATCGATGTGGTATATTTGGACTTTCAGAAGGCGTTTGACAATGTCCCATATAAGAGATTATTGTGCAAGATTAAAGCGCATGGGATTAGGGGAAGCGTATTGAGGTGGACAGAAAACTGGTTGGCAGAGAAGAAACAAAGCGAAGGGATTAATCGGTCCTTTTCAAAGTGGCAGACTGTAACTAGTTTGGTACCACAGGGATCCAAACTGGACCCCAGCTATTCACAATATATATTAATGATTTGGATGAGGAAACAAAATATAACATCATAAACTTTGCAGATTATATCAAGTTGGCTGGGAGGGTGAACTGTGATGAGGATGCCGAAATCCTGCAGCATGATCTGGATAGGTAGGGAGAGTGGGAAAATCAATGGCAGATGCAGTATGATTTGGATAAGCGTGAGGTTATTCACATTGGAAACAAAAAAAGGAAGGCAGATTACTTCTTGAATGATTGTAAATCGGGAGAGGGGAGATATACCAGACTGGTTCCAGGGAAGGCAGGACAGTCATATGGGGAGATATTGACTGGATTATAGAACATAGAACAGTACAGCAAAGAATAGGCCCTTGATGTTGTGCCGAGCAATGATCACCCTACTCAAGTCAACGTATCCACCCTATACCAGTAATCCAACAATCCCCCCAACCTTATTTTTTTAGGACACTAAAGGCAATTTAGTATAGCCAATCCACCTAACCCGCACATCTTTGGACTGTGGGAGGAAACCGGAGCACCCGGAGGAAACCCACGCACACACGGGAAGGACATGCAGACTCCACACAGACAGTGACCCAGCCGGGAATCGAACCTGGGACCCTGGAGCTGTGAAGCATTTATGCTAACCACCATGCTACGGTGCTGCCCACAAATGATTGTTATGAATGTTCTCGCTGGAGTTCAGAAAAATTAGGGGAACTCTCATAGAAACTTATAAAATTATAACAGGACTAGACAGAGTAGAAGATGTAGGGCGGATGTACCCGATGGTGTGTAGGTCCAGAACCAGGGATCACCATCTCAGGATTCAGGGAATCCTATTTCGGAGAGAGATGATGAGACATTCCTTCCCCCAAAGATTGGTGAGCCTGTGCAAATCATTACCACAGGAAGTAGTTAATGCTAAAACATCATAGAATCAGAAAATACAATATTATCTAATCACTGATCATCATTAGAATATTACCAGATAATTAAAAGGCAGCAGTCAGTTTCGGTTATTCTTGAATTTAAAACAGAAAATGAAAGAATTCCAGAAGAAAACTCACAGTCACAACATCAGCAGTAGGAAAAAATGTATTTAAAATTTACGACAAATAAACTAGCAACACAGAGTATAATAAATAGTCAGGACAAATTCCAAAATCAACATCATTACTGACAGCTTTCATTGAACCATTTCAAAAACTACCAGATGTTAGAGGACTGATTAGTATGATAGATGTTAAACAATTTTCTTTTCTAAAGACCTTCAGTACGATCCGACATAACAGAGTAATGTCAGAGCAAGTAGTTAGAGGACACAACTGCTGAATGACAGCAAGCTGGACACACACACAGAAAATAGGGAGAGGTGTTGACGGTATTTCGCCTGATTGTTGGAAGGTGAAAAGTGGCGCTCCACAAGGATCAGCACTGGGATCACTCTACTCCACCATGTACATCAACAATATCGAATCAGGAAGCAGAATGATAATTACAGAATATACAGACAAACCAAATCAGTAGTGATAGTGAATACAGAGGCAGAATGCAACTAAATGCAGTCACACATTCATCATCAATTATAAACTTGCAAAAAAATACATTCTATCAAAATAGAGCCAATTTATTTCAGTCCAGTTCCTGACCCACACACAGTTCAACACGAACAGATGGTCCCAGTAACAGATGGATAATTGGATCATGTATTCCAATCTGGTGAGTGATCGATATTCAGTACAATTCTACACTGACAGATACTTCCGGTAATACTTGTTCATTGCAGTCACAAATTCCACTCTGGGTAATGACCCACACTCAGTGTGATTTCATTCTTACGCGCACTGAACCTTCCATTAGATAGATTGTCTTCACTGAGATGCAATCTAACATTAAGCAAGATTCCACTCAGTATATGAACTTCATTGATCAGATATCGTGCGAGTTACAAATCAATTTATTATCAGTTGATGAAAGGGATTCAACCATAGACATGTTCAAATATATTTGACTTCAGTGAATTATATTGTTGGTCAAGTGTCTGTGTAACGGGGCAGCACGGTGGCGCAGTGGGTTAGCACTGTGGCCTCACGGTGCTGAGTGCCCAGCTTCGATCCCGGCTCTGGGTCACAGTCCGCGTGTAGTTTGCACATTCTCCCCGTGTTTGCGTGGGTTTCGCCCCCGCAACCAAAAAATGTGCAAGCTAGGTGGATTGGCCATGCTAAATTGCCCATTAATTAGAAAAATGAATTGGGTACTCTAAATTAATTTTTTAAAACTGTCTGTATAACAGTGAGTACGAGATCAGCATTAAACATTTTCAGTCACAGTTTAAAATCAGAGAGTCGCTCATAATTACGCAACTTCAATGGTGACAGTCACTTACCAGAAACACCAATGATACAAAGGATTGGGTAGAATATCTTCCCAGCAACATCAATTGGAAAATGCATTTTTAGTGTGAAGGGCTGCCGGCAGTGTTTCTGTCTTAAAGTCTGAGAAAATTTAGTCCCAAATCCTTTAATTTATACCCTGAGGAACCATATCAACTTATTGAGATTGCAACATCGCTTAACTTATTTTTCAAAATTATGTACAAACAGATTACGACATTGGGTTCAAAAGAGGGTGTTGGTCGCTACAATCTGGCACTCATGTGGGGCTTCTCCGTACTGCAACATTTTGGCCCGAAACGTGGGTACCTTAGTCTGTTCGAGCGTAATATCCTGACACGGCAGTAATAATGTCCATCGTGCAACACAGACCTGACTTACTGACCCGTCTGTCAGTCAACCGCCTAACAGGAGTTGGGTTGGAGTGTGCTCTATAAGAATGGTAACTGGATTGAGTCCAGCAATACAGACAAAATATTGGACGGCCTGGAATAAGGCTGGCAAGTTCCGCTTCCAGCCGGAGAAACTGTGCTCTACGGGATTTAATAGTCGGCAGGTCTGTGCCGCGGGACACAACCTGCCGTGTAGTTTCCGTAATAATGCAGCTGAGAGTGTACGGTGGGTGGCAACTGCCTCAAAAACATCGGGTCGATCAGGGTCAAGGACCAACCGAGCTGTGCGATCGGTGAGATTCATTTTAAGTCAGCTGCTGCGGCTGTTTGCTGTGGGGTCCAATTCCAGGGGCGTTTTTCATTAACATTCCCGACAATGGAGCAGCTTTGATACAGAACCCGTCAATATATTTTCTACCGTACCGTACCAGTCCTAAAAAGGAGCCGTGAGCACTTACATTTTGGGCTGGGGACAGCTGGAATATCGCGTCTCTCAATTTCCGTTTTCCCATGAGTTATTCTGGACTCTAAGTATAAAACCTTTGATTTAATTACCTGCGCCTTTTTCGAGTGAACTTTACATCCGAGAGGATGACGTAGGGCTAAAAATTCAACTAATAAATCCCCGTGTTTCTCTCCAGTATTAGTTTGCAGCACTAATTCATCTACATACTGAACCAGACAATCGGTTCAGGAAAAATTGGATAATCCTGCAGCTGGTTGATGGTGGAATATTGAAGGGGAATTGTGAAAACCGTGTAAAAGGCTGTTGGTCTTGGAACGTGAAGGCAAACATATACTGGCAGTCTCGGTCTAGATTAATAGAGCAAACCCATTGCTGATATCCAGCACGGTGACAATGTTCACCTGCGCCCCATGTTTCATCATGTTCGCTGCTGGTGGCTGCAGTAGGGGCTGTGAGAGAGGTTACATAGAACATAGAGCAAACAGAGCAATCGAGTCTGCACCGACCCACAAGTCCTCACTCCCACCCTATCCCCGTATCCCAATAACTACTCCCAACCTTTCTTTTGTCACGAAGGGCAATTTTGACATGGCCAATTCAACCAAGCTGCACGTCCTTGGACTGTGGGAGGAAATCGCAGCATCCGGAGGAAACCCATGCAGACAAGGGGAGAACATACAGATTACGCACAGACAGTGACCCAGCGGGGAATCAAACCTGGGATCCTGGCGCTGTGAATCCATCGTGCTATCCACTGTGCTGACCGCCACCTGTTTTACCGTTCATCCCGCCACATGTGTTACCGTGCTGCCAATTGTTACCCATGCTTCAAAGAAGTGGAATCTCTTGTAAAGAGGAAAAAGGAGGCCTATGTGAAGATAGAACATAGAACGAGACAGCGCAGTACAGGCCCTTCGGCCCTCGATGTTGCACCGACATGGAAAAAAAAAACTAAAGGCCATCTAACCTACACTATGCCCTTATCATCCATATGCTTACCCAATAAATGTTTAAATGGCCTCAATGTTGGCGAGTTCACTACTGTTGTAGGTAGGGCATTCCACGGCCTCACCACTCTTTGCGTATTAAACCCACCTCTGACCTCTGTCCTATATCTATTACTCCTCAATTTAAGGCTATGTCCCCTCGTGCTAGCCACCTCCATCCGCGGGAGAAGGCTCTCGCTGTCCACCCTATCTAACGCTCTGATCATTTTGTATGCCTCTATTAAGTCACCTCTTAACCTTCTTCTCTCTAACGAAAACAACCTCAAGTCCATCAGCCTTTCCTCATAAGATTTTCCCTCCATACCAGGCAACATCCTGGTAAATCTCCTCTGCACCCGTTCCAAAGCTTCCACGTCCTTCCTATAATGAGGCGACCAGAACTGTACGCAATACTCCAAATGCGGCCGTACTAGAGTTTTGTACAACTGCAACATGACCTCATGGCTCCGGAACTCAATCCCTCTACCAATAAAGGCAAACACACCATAGGCCTTCTTTACAACCCTATCAACCTGGGTGGCAACTTTCAGGGATCTATGTACATGGACACCGAGATCCCTCTGCTCATCCACACTACCAAGAATTTTACCATTAGCCAAATATTCCGCATTTCTGTTATTCTGTTATTCTTTCCAAAGTGAATCACCTCACACCTCCAGATTAAACTCCATTTGCCACCTCTTTGGTGGCAATGCTAAAAGATGCTAAATTGCCCGTAGTGTCCTAAAAAGTAAGGTTAAGGGGGGGTTGTTGGGTTACGGGTATAGGGTGGATACGTGGGTTTGAGTAGGGTGATCATTGCTCGGCACAACATCGAGGGCCGAAGGGCCTGTTCTGTGCTGTACTGTTCTATGTTCTATGTCCCTAGATAGTTTACTAGTGGGCAGCATGCGAGGACAGTGGTTAGCATTGTTGCTTCACGGCTCCAAGATCCGAGGTTCGATTCTCAGCGGCCCCTGTGTAATATACTGTTATTTACAGATGTTCATGTGTAGTATATCATTACCAACATTGGTCCCTGTGCAGTACATTGATATTTACATTTGTCTCTCGGTAGTACATCATTATTTACAATTGTACCAGGGTTGCATATTGTTATTTACAGTGGTCCGCGAGTAGCATATAATTATTTTTAGTGTCTCCGTGTGATGAATCATTATTATCATTAGTCTTGGTTGCACAGTGGCGCAGTGAGTTATCCTTGCTGCCTCACAGCGCCGATGTCCCTGGTTTGATCCCGGCTCTGGGCCACTGTCCGTGTGGAGTTTGCACATTCTCCCCGTGTTTGCGTAGGTTTCTCCCCCACAATCCGAAGATGTGCAGGCTTAGCGGATTGGCGACGCTAAATTGACCCTTACTTGGAAAAATGTCATTGGGTACTCTAAACTTTAAAAAAGCAATTATTAATACTGGTCCCTGGGTAGTATATTAATTTTACATCGTTCCCTGGGTAACAGAATATAATTTACAGTGGTGCATGGGGAGTAAATTATTATTTACATTAGTCCATGGTAAGCAATTTTATATTTACAGTGATCATTGGGTATACTATCAGCATTTACACTGATGGTAGGGCTGTATATTGTTAATTACAGTGGTCCCTGTGCGGTTCATCTTTATTTACATTTGTTTCGGGGTAGTATATCAATATTTACCATGGCCCCTTCGTCGTACATCATTATTAACTGTTGTACGTCGGTACGAAATCATTATTCACAGTGGATCCGGTTTAGTGTATAGCCGTTCACCGTGGTCCCTCGTTAGTATATTATTATTTACAGTGGTCCCTGTGTAGTACATCATTATTTGCAATGGTGCCTGGTTAATATGTAATTATTGCAGTGGTCCCCGGGTAGTGTATCAGTATTTACAGTGGTCCCTGGTTAGTTGTGGGCAGCATGATTAGTGCTCTTTGGGGGGGTTTAAACTAATTGAGCAGGGGCATGGGAATCTGGATTGTAGTTTTGTGGTACGGGAGATTGAGAGTATAGAGGTCAGGAGCACAGATTTGACTTCGCAGGAGGGTGCCAGTGTTCAGGTAGGTAGTTTGAAGTGTGTCTACTTCAATGCCAGGAGTATACGAAATAAGGTAGGGGAACTGGCAGCATGGGTGGGTACCTGGGACTTCGACGTTGTGGCCATTTAAGAGACATGGATAGAGCAGGGACATGAATGGTTGTTGCAGGTTCCGGGGTTTAGGTGTTTTAGTAAGCTCAGAGAAGGGGGCAAAAGAGGGGGAGGTGTGGCGCTGCTAGTCAAGGACAGTATTACGGTGGCGGAAAGGATGCTAGATGGGGACTCTTCTTCTGAGGTAGTATGGGCTGAGGTTAGAAACAGGAAAGGAGAGGTCACCCTGTTAGGAGTTTTCTATAGGCCACCTAATAGTTCTAGGGATGTAGAGGAAAGGATGGCGAAGATGATTCTGGAAAAGAGCGAAAGTAACAGGGTAGTTGTTATGGGAGACTTTAACTTTCCAAATATTGACTGGAAAAGATATAGTTCGATTACATTAGATGGGTCGTTCTTTGTACAATGTGTGCAGGAGGGTTTCCTGACACAATATGTTGACAGGCCAAAAAGAGGCGAGGCCACATTGGATTTAGTTTTGGGTAATGAACCATGCCAGGTGTTAGATCTGGAGGTAGGTGAGCACTTTGGAAACAGTGACCACAATTCGGTGCCCTTTACGTTTGTGATGGAAAGGGATAAATATACCCCGCAGGGCAAGAGTTATAGCTGGGGGAAGGGCAATTATGTTGCCATTAGACATGACTTAGGATGTGTTGGTTGGAGATGTAGGCTGCAAGGGTTGGGCACACTGGATATGTGGAGCTTGTTCAAGGAACAGCTATTGCATGTTCTTGATAAGTACGTACCAGTCAGGCAGGGAGGAAGGGGTCGAGCGAGGGAACCATGGTTTACCAAAGAAGTGGAATCTCTTGTTAAGAGGAAGACGGAGGCCTATGTAAAGATGAGGCATGAAGTTTCAGTTGGGGCTCTTGATAGTTACAAGGAAGCGAGGAAGGATCTAAAGAGAGAGCTGAGACGAGCAAGGAGAGGACATGAGAAGTCTTTGGCAGGTGGGATCAAGGAAAACCCAAAAGCTATCTATAGGTATGTCAGGAATAAAAGAATGACTAGGGTAAGAGTAGGGCCAGTCAAGGACAGTGGTGGGAAGTTGTGTGTGGAGGCTGAGGAGATAAGCGAGATACTAAATGAATACTTTTCATCAGTGTTCACTCAAGAAAAAGATAATATTGTGGAGGAGAATGCTGAGACCCAGGCTATTAGAATAGATGGCATTGAGGTGCGTAGGGAAGAAGTGTTGGCAATTCTAGACAAGGTGAAAATAGATAAGTCTCCGGGGCCGGATGGGATTTATCCTAGGATTCTCTGGGAAGCCAGGGAAGAGATTGCTGAGCCTTTGGCTTTGAATTTTAGGTCATCATTGGCTACAGGAATAGTGCCAGAGGACTGGAGGATAGCAAATGTGGTCCCTTTGTTCAAGAAGCGGAGTAGAGATAACCAGGGTAACGATATGCCGGTGAGCCTAACGTCTGTGGTGGGTAAGGTCTTGGAGAGGATTATAAAATATACGATTTACAATCATCTAGATAGGAATAATATGATTAGGGATAGTCAGCATGGTTTTGTGAAGGGTAGGTCATGCCTCACAAACCTTATCGAGTTCTTTGTGAAGGTGACTGAACAGGTAGACGAGGGTAGAGCAGTTGATGTGGTGTATATGGATTTCAGTAAAGCGTTTGATAAGGTTCCCCACGGTCGGCTATTGCAGAAAATACGGAGGCTGGGGATTGAGGGTGATTTAGAGATGTGGATCAGAAATTGGCTAGTTGAAAGGAGACAGAGAGTGGTAGTTGAAGGGAAATGTTCAGAATGGAGTTCAGTTACGAGTGGCGTACCACAAGGATCTGTTTTGGGCCGTTGCTGTTTGTCATTTTTATAAATGACCTAGAGGAGGGCGCAGAAGGATGGGTGAGTAAATTTGCAGACGACACTAAAGTCGGTGGAGTCGTAGACAGTGCGGAAGGATGTTGCAGGTTACAGAGGGACATAGATAAGCTGCAGAGCAGGGCTGAGAGGTGGCAAATGGAGTTTTATGTGGAGAAGTGTGAGGTGATTCACTTTGGAAAGAATTACAGGATTGCGGAATATTTGGCTAATGGTAAAATTCTTGGTAGTGTGGATGAGCAGAGGGATCTCGGTGTCCATGTACATAGATCCCTGAAAGTTGCCACCCAGGTTGATAGGGTTGTGAAGAAGGCCTATGGTGTTGGCCTTTATTGGTAGAGGGATTGAGTTCCGGTGCCATGAGGTCATGTTGCAGTTGTACAAAACTCTAGTACGGCCGCATTTGGAGTATTGCGTACAGTTCTGGTCGCCTCATTATAGGAAGGACGTGGAAGCTTTGGAACGGGTGCAGAGGAGATTTACCAGGATGTTGCCTGGTATGGAGGGAAAATCTTATGTGGAAAGGCTGATGTACTTGAGGTTGTTTTCGTTAGAGAGAAGAAGGTTAAGAGGTGACTTAATAGAGGCATACAAAATGATCAGAGGGTTAGATAGGGTGGACAGCGAGAGCCTTCTCCCGCGGATGGGGGTGGCTAGCACGAGGGGACATAGCCTTAAATTGAGGGGTAATAGATATAGGACAGAGGTCAGAGGTGTGTTTTTTACGCAATGAGTGGTGAGGCCGTGGAATGCCCTACCTGCAACAGTAGTGAACTCGCCAACATTGAGGGCATTTAAAAGTTTATTGGATAAGCATATGGATGATAAGGGCATAGTGTAGGTTAGATGGCCTTTAGTTTTTTTTCATGTCGTTGCAACTTCGAGGGCCGAAGGGCCTGTACTGCGCTGTATCGTTCTATGTTCTGTGTTCTATGATAGCACAGTGGGTGGCATTGTTGCTTCACAGCTTCAGGGTCCCAGTTTCGATTCGTGGCTAGGGTCACCAGCTGATTGGCGTCTGCACGTTCTCCCTGTGCGCGCCTGGGTTTCCTTCGGCTTCTCCGGTCTCCTCCCACAAGATACGGTGCTAGGTAATTTGGCCATTCTTAATTCGCTCACTGTGAACCCAAACAGGTGCCGGGATGTGGAGATTGGGGGATTTGTACTTCAAGTTCATTGCAGTGTTAATATGTTAGCCTACTGGTGACAACAAAAATGATGATTACATAATTATTTACAAGGTCCTTGGTTAGTATATCATTATTTCCAGTTGTACCTGTGTATTTTATCATTATTCACAGTGATCCAACGGTAGTATACCATTATTTACAATGTTCAATGGGTAGTATATTAGTTCTCACAACGGTCCCTGGGTGGGAGAGGTAGCACATTGTTATTTAAAATGTCCCTAGGTAATATATAATTATTTCCATATGTCCTTATGTAATATACCAGTCATTAAAGTGATCCCTTGGTAGTACATCACCATGGTACGTCCTTTCTCAAGTAAGAAGATCAAAACTCAACACAGTACTACAGGTGTGGCATAACTATCATTTTATACAATTGCAGCATAACCTCCCTAGTCTTAAATTCCATACCTCCAGCAACGAAGGTTAAAATTCCATTCGCTCTCTTAATCGCATGTTCCACCTGTAAACTAACTTTTTGCGACGTATGCACGAGCACACCCAGGTCTCTCTGCACAGCAGCATGCTTTAATATTTTATCATTTAAATAATAATCCCGTTTGCTCTTATTCCTACCAAAGTGTTTAACCTCACATTTGTCAACATTGCGTTCCATATGCCAAACCCTAGCCCATTCACTTAACCTATCCAAATCCCTCTGCAGACTTCCGGTATCCTCTGCACTTTTTGCTTTACCACTTATCTTAGTGTCTGTAAACTTGGACACATTGCCCTTGGTTCTCCCACTCCAAATCATCGATGTAAATTGTGAACAATTATGGGCCCAACACTGATCCCATAGCACCAATGTTATCCCTTACTATTGCCCGGATGTCATCCTTAAATAACAATCCACTCTGGATTATCCACTCTGTCCTTCCGAATAGTTTACCCTTGGATATTTAGCTCCTTGTCGTGATCATCCTTTAACCATGTTTCAGTAATGGCCACTAAATCATAGTCATTCACGATGATTTACTCGTTTACCTTATTCCGAAGACTACGAGCATTCAGGTGACGTACACTTATGTTGGGTTTTATACCTCTGTTTTGAATCTTAACACCTCGATCAGTAACCTCTCCTAAGTTATATTTCCTCTTAACGTTTCTTCTAATTTTTCTTGTCGTTGAAACCATATCTTCGTGTAACAACCTGCCACGTCGCTTTCCATTTATGTTCTTACTTCCCGTTTTAATCCTTTTTAGTATTACGGGGCGTATTCACCGAGCCCTCCTCAGTCACTGTACCTTGTACTGACGCACTTTTAGATTTTTAACTCTGGCTCCTGTACCTTACACTTTCCCCCTAACTGCCTTTTTTTCTGTCCCTGTTTAACTACCTTCCGACTTCCTCCATTGTTTCACAACCTACTGCCACATTAGTTTAAACGATATAGCCAGAGAGGTTCTCACACAGGGTCCCATTTCCTGAAACGAAAAGACTGCCTGGTGTGTTGGCCTTGTGTATTTTCGGGAGACAGTAGAGATCTCCAATGCTGAGAGCACGTAGGGTGCTCTAAAGGTCTGGATCCAAGGTCTTGATCAGTCTGTTGAGTTGGCGGATGTGTTCCTAGTCGGATCTGAGGGTAACTGTCTGTATTTTCCTGGTTGTTGAGTTATTGGTATACTTCTTTGCAGTAGTTCGTTCTGTTGAATATGACGGTGTCTGCTGGTTTGATGACGATATTGCGGTTGGTCTGGAGAGCGCAGATGGCGTTACGTTGCGCTTGGGTGATGTTCGCGGCAGTCTTCTGAATGCGACTGATGACTCTGGCATTGACGGGCCTCCTGATGGCTTGAGCACATATGTCGAGTCCAGGGCAGTGGCCTTCCCGAGCGGTCCAATTCGACTCTTTCCTCTTCGGTTGCCGCACCACAGATCTCCCGGTCTGCTGTTCCGGTTCATTGGTCGTCTCCTTGGGTTCGCTGTCGGCCTTTTGCGTCTGTGGAAGAATTCCCGGAGCTTCAGTCGCCTGATGAATAACTCCATGTCTGCCGCGGGATTGATGGGTTCCATTTTGTTGGTGGTGCAGAAATTGAGCCCTCTGCTGAAGATTGCGATTTAGTCTGTTTCGTCCGACAAGTTGACAATAGATTTCCCTGTATTGTTTTGTTCTGTGGTGCCGGGGGAGGCTTGGTTGCTGTTTGTGGTGATGCCGAGTTTCTCAAGCTTCCTGTTCTTGGTGTGCATATCGGTGGCATAGTATCGTTGTTTCATCTGTTTGGCGATGTTCCGTGGTCTGATGCGTCTGAACGCAAGTTGAGAATATGGCCTCTATCTTGGTTTCCGGGTTGCGTCGTCTGCTGTAGAGCTAGCGTACGAGGTGGTTGAGGAGTGTGAGATAGGTGCGACGGCGGGGTCTCTGAGCGCAGTCTGTGTTGTTGGTCGGCTTCAGTGGGTTTGTGATCTGGAGCCCTTTCGGGAACTTTTCTGCTTTCTTGCATCTTTGTAGAAACTTAATGTCAGTGTCTATATGCACGATCTTCCTCAAGATCCTTTCCACTTTGAGCCGGCAGTTTGCGGTGTCGATGGTAGCCATGATGTGGAGATGCGGCGTTGGACTGGGGTGAGCACAATAAGAAGTCTCACAACACCGGGTTAAAGTCCAACAGGTTTATTTCAAAGACTAGCTTTCGAAGCATTGCTCCTTCCTCAGGTGAATGAAGAGGTATGTTCCAGAGCCATAGAATTTCATCGAATTTACTGTGCAGAAGGAGGCCACTCGGCCCATCGAGAATTCATCGGCTCTTGGAAACAGCACCCTCCCCAAGCGCTCACCTCCACCCCATCCTTATTGCCCAGTAACCCCACCTATCCCCATTACGCAGTAACCCCACCCAACACTCAAGGCAACTTTGGACAATAACGACAATTTAGCATGGCCAATCCACCTATCCCGCACATCTTTGGAATGTGGGAGGAAACCGGAGCGCACGGAGGAAACCCACGCAGACACGAGGAGAACGTGCAGACTCCACACCGACAGTGACCCAAGCCGGGAATCGAACCTGGGACCCTGCAGCGGTGAAGTAATTGTGCTAACCACAATGCTGCCGCGTTGCCCATAGTCATAGACAAATTCAAAGATGCAAGACAATTCTTTGAATACGAGCATTTGTAGGTAATTACGTCATTACAGATCCAGAGATCGGGGTCACCCCAGGTCAAATAGGTGTGAATTGTCTCAAGCCAGGACAGTGAGTAATCTCAGAATTTACAGTGCAGAAGGAGGCTATTCGGCCCATCGAGTCTGCATCAGCCCTTGGAACAACCATCCTACCCAAGCCCGCACCTCCACCCTATCTCACGCTTCCACCCTATCCCTATAACCCCACCTTACCTTTCTTGGACACTAAGGGCAATTTATCATGGCCAATCCACCTATCCCTGCACATCTTTGGACTGTGGAAGGAAACCGGAGCACCCGAGGAAAGCAACGCAGACCAGACACGGGGAGAACGTGCAGACTCCGCACAGACAGTGACCCGAGCCGGGAATCGAACCTGGGACCCTGGCGCTGAGAAGCGATTGTGCTATGCTTGCGTGCTGCCCTTGGTAGGATTTCGCCAGACCAGTCCAGATGGGGTTATCTACTGTGCTTGCTGGTTAGTCTATCATTATTTACCCAGCTCCCTGGGGGTGGGGGGAAATCATTACTTTGTGTGGTTCCTCGGTGGCATATCATTATTTAAAGAGCTCCCACTGAAGTCCACGATTATACCCAGTGGTCATTGGGTCGCACATCATTGTTTACAGTGGTCCATGGGGAATAATTCTTTATTGCATTGGTTAATGGGTGTTATTCCTGTGTTTGCACCTGTTCCGGTGCAGGATATAATTCCCTGTGCAGTGTATTCGTATTTGCAGTGGTCCCTGGGAAGAATGTCATTAACGTATTTCCTGCCCCACAAGAGGTGGACCACTACTGCACGAGGATCAAAGGTGCCTACCGCTGCACTCCCCTACCACACTTAAGCAAATTTGACCACTGGTCTGTACTCCTATTTCCGGCGTATAAACCGCAACTCAAGCGTGCTGAGCCAAACAGGAAAACCGTGCTGTGCTGGTCCGAGGAATCAGAGGACACACAGCGATGCTTTGACTGTGTGGACTGGTCCATATTCAAGTCTGCGGTAGCAAAACTAGACGAGTAGACAACCACCATCACAGACTTCATCAGTAAGTCTGGCAAGTCTAACGGCTCTGACCAATAGACAAAATCCAGGTACGACGTCCATCACGCCACCACAGAAGTCATAGAATTTGCAGTGTAGAGGGAGGACATTCGGCCCATCGAGTCTGCGGCGGTCTTTGCAAAGAGCGCCCTACGTCAACCCACTGATCCATTCTATCCCCGTAAACCAGTAATACCACCGAACGTTTTTGACACGAAGCGGCAATTTTGCATGATCAGTCCACTTATCCTGCACATCATTGGACTGTGGAAGGAAACCGGAATATGTGGCGGAAACGCACGCAGACAGGGGCAGAAAGTGCAAACTCCTCATAGACGGTTACCCTGTGCTGGAATTTAACCTGGGACTGTGGATCTATGAGCCACCAGTTCTAACCACTGTGCCACCGTGATGACCACCATGGATGCCAAAAGACGATACCAAATTGTAACTGTTTTTCGGCTGGAATTCAGCTGTTTGAGTGGGCGGAGCTACAGAGTCGAGCGGTGAGTATTTAAACTAGCCGTCTAAACAGCGATCACAGGGTCTTTGGGGATAAACCTGGAGTGGAATTACAGCTAAGCAGTGGCTGATTGGCTAGTAAGGAAAGTCCTCCAATTAGCTGTCGCTGGAAGAAATTAAGTTCTTCGTGAGTTGGTAAGTATTGTGATTGGTAAGTAAAATCTTTATTCCTTTCACATACTCATTATTTGATATTATATTTGTAATCAGTTCAGGTACAGTGATAAAATGGCAGAAGTTCCCAGACCCGTGTTATCCTCCTTGTGCTCAATGTGGGAGTTAGGGACGCGGCCGGTGCCCCTGACTCTTCATGTGCGGGAAGTGTGTCCAGTTGCAGCTCCTGTTAGACCGCATTACGGCTCTGGAGCTGCGGATGGACTCACTTTGGAGCTTCCGCGATGCTAAGGAGGTCGTGGATAGCACGTTCAGTGAGTTGGTCACACGGCAGATTAGGATTGGTGCGTGAGACTGGGAATGGGTGACCAAAAGGCAGTGAAAGATCAGGAAGGCAGTGCAGGTGTCCCCTGCGGTCACCCCCCTCCAAAACAGGTACACCGTTTTTGATACTGTTGGGGGGGGGGGATGTCTCACCGGGGAAGGAAGTAGTCGGCAGGCTCATGGTGCCGTGGCTAGCTCTGCTGCACAGAAAGGCGGGGAAATGACTGGCAGGGCAATAGT
This sequence comes from Scyliorhinus canicula, assembly GCF_902713615.1. Taxonomy (NCBI): domain Eukaryota; kingdom Metazoa; phylum Chordata; class Chondrichthyes; order Carcharhiniformes; family Scyliorhinidae; genus Scyliorhinus; species Scyliorhinus canicula. The sequence goes on from NW_024055717.1 coordinate 2,250,797, forward strand.
CATAGGGGATTCAATCGTAATGGGAGTAGACAGGCGTTTCCGTGGTCGAAAACGAAACTCCCGAATGGTATGTTGCCTCCCGGGTGCACGGGACAGGGATGTCTCATATCGGCTGCAGTACATACTGACGGGGGAGTGTGAACAGCCAGTTGTCGTGGTGCATATAGGCACCAATGATATCGGTACAAAACGGGATGAGGTCCTACAATCGGAATTTAGGGAGTTAGGAGATAAGTTAAAAAGTAGGACAACAAATGTAGTAATCTCAGGATTGCTACCAGTGCCTCGAGTCAGTCAGAATAGAAAATCAAGAATAATCAGAATAAATACGTGGCTTGAGGGATGGTGCAGGAGGGAGGGGTTCAGATTTTTGGGACATTGGAACCGGTTCTGGGGGGGAAGGACCATTACAAATCTGATCATCTACACCTGGGCAGGACTGGAACAAATATCCGAGGAGGTACTTTTGCTAACACTGTTGGGGTGGTTTAAAACTAACGTGGCAGGGGGATGGGTACCAGATTAGGAAGATAGTGGTCAGTAAAGAGGCAGCGACTAAAGCCATTAAAGTACTAGATAATAAACTCATTGTTATTAATGGGAAGGGCAGACAGGAAAGAGATGACGAAAGCAAAGGGACAGGTGTATGGGGTGCATTTGTTTAAATAACATAATAATTAGGAGCCATCTGGCCCATTGAACCTGCTTCGCCATTCAACGAGATCATGGCTAATCTTTTGTGGACTCAGCTCGACTTTCCGGCCCGAACACCATAACCCTTAATAAATTTATTCTTAAAAAAAAGCTATCCTTGACTGCGAGAAGTGTAGCAAGTAAGGCAGATGAACTTCGTGTTTTGATCAGTACCTGGGAACATGAAAATGGAAAAAATCAAAATGAAAATCGCTTATTGTCACGAGTAGGCTTCAAATGAAGATACTGTGAAAAGCCCCTAGTCGGCACATTCCGGCGGCTGTTCGGAGAGGCTGTTACGGGATTATTGGTAGTACTGAGACCTGGTTGAGGGAAGTGCAAGATTGGCAACTAAACATCCCAGGTATAGACATCACAGCACACTCTCTCTGCTCTATCTCTCTCATAGACAAACACACACAGGTACAGACACTGGCTGACACTGCACTCCCTCTCTCTGCATTATCTCACAGACACACACACAGGTACAGACACTCTTTGACACAGCACTCTCTCTGCATTATCTCATAGACACACACACAGGTACAGACACTGGCTGGCACAGCACTCTCTCTGCTCTCTCTCATAGACACACACACAGGTACAGACACTGGCTGACACAGCTCTCTCTCTCTCATAGACACACACACGGGTACAGACACTGAATGCCACCTCTCTCAGTCTCTCTCTCTCTGCTCTGTCTCTCTCATCGACACATACAGTTACAGACACTGGCTGACACAGCACTCTCTCTCTCTCTCTCTCTCTATCTCTGCTCTATCTCTCTCATAGACACACACACAGGTACAGACACTGGCAGGCACAGCACTCTCTCTGTGCTCTGTCTCTCTCATAGACACACACAGGTACAGACACTGGCTGACACAGCACTCCCTCTCTCTGCATTATCTCACAGACATGCACACAGGTACAGAAACTGGTTGACACAGAACTCTCTCTGCATTATCTCATAGACACACACACAGGTACAGACACTGGCTGGCACAGCACTCTCTCTGCTCTCTCTCATAGACACACACACAGGTACAGACACTGGCTGACACAGCTCTCTCTCTCTCTCATAGACGCACACACAGGTACAGACACTGGCTGACACCTCTCTCTCTCTCTCTGCCCTATCTCTCTCATAGACACACACAGGTACAGACACTGGCTGACACAGCACTGTCTCTCTCTATCTCTGCTCTATCTCTCTCATAGACACACACACAGGTACAGACACTGGCTGGCACAGCACTCTCTCTCTCTCTGCTCTGTCTCTCTCAGAGACACACACAGGTACAGACACTGGCTGACATAGCACTCCCTCTCTCTGCATTATCTCATAGACACACACACAGGTACATACACTGGCTGACACAGAACTCCCTCTCTCTGCATGATCTCATGGACACACACCGGTATAGACCCTGGTTGACACAGCACCCTCTCTCTGCATTATCTCATAGACACACACACATGTACAGACACTGGCTGGCTTGCTTCAATAGCTACCTGAGCACAGCCAAAAAGGTCCCGACGAGGGAACAGAAATTGCACATCCTCCAATTGCACCGCCATGTACACGCTCATAGAGGACACGAGAGACTACGACGCGTCCATGGACTTACTTAAAGGACATTTCATACGGCCGGTGAACCCAGTCTACGCTTAGCACTTACTTGCCACGAGGCAGCAGATACTTGGTGAATCTCTGGATGCATTTTCCCGTGCCGTCCTCCTGCTGGGGATGAACTGCGGCTGCCTACAGGTGTCTGCTGCTGAGCATACCGAACTTCTGATCAGAGACACCTTCGTTGCAGGTATGCAGTCCTCGCAGATCTGCCAAAGACGGTTATTCTCTCTCTCAGAAACTTTAAGCCTCACGGAGGCACGGGCCCTCGCCTCCTCCCTAGACGTTGTAAATCGGAACGCTCGCGCCCCCAGTGTAACGTCCAGAGCTTAACATTCAAATTCGGCGGCCCTATGCCCCCCCCCCCCCCCGCTCACTGTCTGCAGCCTCGCGTCCCTCAAGGTCGATCCCTCGTCCTTGTTTGCAAACCTCACCCCGGATTGCAAACCTGTCGCCACCAGGAGCAGACGGTACAATGACCAGGACCGGACCTTCATCAGGTCCGAGATCCAGCGGCTTCTGAAGGAAGGGGTCATCGAGGCTAGCAACAGCCCCTGGCGAGCCAAGTGCTGGTGGTAAAGACTCGGGAGAAGAATAGGATTGTCATAGACTACAGTCAGACCATCAACAGGTATACACAGCTGGACGCATACCCTCTCCCACATATCTCCGACCTGGTCAACAGGATCGCGCAGTACAAGGTCTTCTCCACGGTGGACTTCAAGTCCGCCTACCACCCGCTCCCCATCCGCACGAGTGACCGCAAGTACACTGCGTTCGAAGCTGACGGGCGGCTCTACCACTTTTTAAGGGTTCCCTTCGGTGTCACAAACGGGGTCTCGGTCCTCCAACGAGAGGTGGACCAAATGCTCGGCCAACACGGTTTACGGGCCACCTTCCTGTACCTCGATAACGTCACCATCTGCGGCCACGGCCAACAGGACCACGACGCCAACCTCTGCAAATTCCTCCGTACCGCAAAACTCCTTAACCTGACCTACAATAAGGATAAGTGCGTGTTTAGCACCGACCGTCTAGCCATTCTCGGCTACGTAGTGCGTAACGGAGTGATCGGCCCCGACCCCGAACGCATGTGCCCCCTGATGGAGCTCCCCCTCCCCCACTCCCCCAAAGCCCTCGTGCTGTTTGACCTTCTTTTCATATTACGCCCAGTGGGTCCCTAATTACGCTGACAAAGCCCGGCCATTCATCCAGTCCACCATGTTTCCCCTGTTGATGGAGGTCCGCCAGGCCTTTAGCCGCACCAAAACGGATATCGCAAAGGGCACAATGCATGCTATCGACGAATCCCTCCCATTTCAAGTCGAGAGTGAAGCCTCTGATGTTGTTCTGGCGGTCACCCTCAAACAAATGGGCAGACCTGTGGCCTTCTTCTGCTGGACACTCCATGCTTCCGAAATCCGCCATTCCTCGGTGGAAAAGGAAGCCCAGGCCATAGTTGAAGCTGTGCAATATTGGAGGCACTATCTGGCCGGCAGGAGGTTTACCCTCCTCACAGACCAACGGTCAGTAGCTTTCATGTTTGATAATGCACAGAGGGGCAAGATAAAGAACGACAAGATCTTGCGGTGGAGGATTGAGTTGTCCACGTACAACTACGACATCTTGTATCGTCCTGGGAAGCTAAACGAGCCTCCCAATGCCCTGTCCCGCGGCACCTCTGCCAGCGCACAAGTGAACCGCCTCTGAATCCTCCACGCAAACCTCTGCCACCCGGGGGTCACTCACTTCTTCCACTTTATAATGACCCGCAACCTGCCGTACTCCATCGAGGAGGTCAGGACAGTGACCAGGAATGCCACATCTGCGCAGAGTGCATTCCGCACTTCTACCACCCCGAAGAAGTGCATCTGATAAAGGCTTCCCGCCTCTGAAAGCCTCAGCATGGATTTGAAAGGTCTCCTCCCCTCTACCAACCGCAACACGTAGTTCCTCAACGTGATTGACGAGTACTCCCGCTTCCCGTTCGCCATCCCCTGCCCTGACATGACCACAACCACCATCATCAAAGCCTGACAAACCATTTTCTCCCTGTTCGGATTCTCGCTTACATTCGTAATGGGTCCTCTTTTATGAGTCACGGGCTGCATCAATTCCTGCTCAGCAGGGGCATAGCCTCCAGCAAGACGACCAGTTATAACCCCCAGTGTAACGGAAAGGTCGACAGGGAGAACGGAACGGTCTGGAAGACAGTCCTGCTGGCCCTACGGTCCAGAAATATTCCAGTCTCCCACTGGGAAGAGGTCCTCCCAGATGCCATCCATTCTATCCGGTCACTCCTCTGTTCCTGCACTAACCAAATGCCTCACGAACGCCTTGTTGTTTTTCGCCGGATGTCTTCCTCAGGGACCCCGCTCCCGACATGGCTGGCTACCGCCGGGCCCCTGCTACTACGGAAGCACGTGCGGGTGCACACATCGGACCCGTTGGTCGAAAGAGTCCACGCAAACCCGCAGTATTCCGACGGCCGACAGGACACGGGATCTGGGACCTGGCACCCGCCGGATTCCGGCCACACCCCCGCGCCAGCAACCCCCCCCCCCCAAACTCCCAACCCCAACTGCCCCAAGCACCGACGCCCCCACGGCCTAGCGGACAGGAATCCACCCCCCGGCCAGGACCCCACGAGCTCCGACCAGGGGTACGGACATAAGAACATGATCATCGCTCCCGGGTTCACGGACGCCTACCGCTCTGACGTCGCCGGCACCGCTGCGCTGGTCAAGCAGGACATCGAACGCGCCCGATCGACTGATTGAATCAATGTGACCTACGGGTGGACTTCTGCCTGCGGTGGACTCTTATGTTTTTTTGTTCCTTGCCTGTTCCCCATCCTCAACCAATTTTATACACTGTACATAGTTGCTGTTTTCTATTTGCACTTAAGTTGCGGGTCAGTGGGCAGCCATCGATGCAACGGTACGACCTAAACATCTCTAGCCATACTACAGTATCACATACTCATGGGGCACGCCCCACCCCACCCCCTCATGTCCGCGTCCGGCCCCCCGCTTCATTTTCAACAAGGGGTGAATGTGGGTATGACTAGGGGTATTACGGTACCTTTGGAAATGAGCTGCTATTGGTGAAGAGGACTCACTGCCCATTGGCTCGGGTAAGTCATGATCCTCTCAGCCGATTGGCTGAGAGGTAGGTAGCACCGCCTACAAGTCTGGATATAAGAACATGTGCTTCCCGGCAGTCGACCTTTCTTCTGGTCGTCTGCTGCCAGGCACACATCTTGTGCATTAAAGCCTATTGTTTGGATCTCATCTACGTTCGTGTCCATTGGTTGTGAATCAGTTAGTGTGACAGAGAGCGAGAGATGGAGTGTGACAGAGAGAGAGAGAGGGAGTGTGACAGAGAGAGAGAGAGAGGGAGTGTGAGAGAGAGAGACAGAGGGAGTGTGACAGAGAGAAAGAGAGCGAGTGTGACAGAGAGAGAGAAAGATAACGAGTGAGACAGAGCGAGAGAGAGGGTGTGACAGAGAGAGAGGGGTGTGAGAGAGAGAGACAGGGAGTGTGACAGAGAGAGAGGGAGTGTAACAGAGAGGGAGTGTGACAGAGAGCGAGAGAGTGACAGAGATAGAGAGAGGGAGTGTGACAGAAAGAAAGAGGGAGTGCGAAAGAGAGAGAGAGGGGGAGCGTGTCAGAGGGAGACAGAGGGAGTGTGACAGAGAGAGAGAAAGAGATAGAGAGTAACAGAGAGAGAGGGAGTCTGACAGAGAGAGAGAGAGGGTTAGACAGAGAGTGACATAGAGAGAGGGCGTGTGACAGAAAGAAAGAGGTAGTGTGACAGAGAGAGAGGGAGTGTGCCAGAGAGAGGAAGAGGGTGAGTGAGAGAGAGAGAGAGGGTGTGACAGAGAGAGAGAGTGACACACAGAGAGAGGGAGTGTGACAGTGGTAGAGAGGGGTAGTGTGAGAGAGAGAGTGTGTGTCAGAGTGAGAGTGACAGAGCGAGAGAGAGCGACGGAATGTGACAGAGTGCGAGCGAGGAAGTGTGACAGAGAAAGAGAGGGAGTGTCAGAGAGAGAGAGAGGGAAGGAGTGTGACAGAGCGGGAGAGAGGGGGAGTGAGACACATAGAGAGAGGGAGTTTGTCAGAGAGAGAGAGTGTGTGACAGAGCGTGATAGAGAGAGAGAGACACAGATAGAGAGAGGGAATGTGACCCAGATAGAGAGGGAGTGTGACAGTGAGAGAGGGTGAGAGGGAGTGTGACACAGAGAAAGAAAGTGACAGAGAGAGGGAGTGTGACAGAGAGACAGAAGGAGTGTGACAGAGAGAGAGAGGGAGTGTGACAGAGAGAGAGGGGGATTGTGACAGAGAGTGAGGGGGAGTGTGACAGAAAGTGAGGGTGAGTGTGACAGGTATTGGAAGAGAGATACAGAGATACACAGAGACGGGTACAGGGAGAGATGCAGTGAGAGGTACAGGGAGAGAGATACAGAGGTACAGGTAGGTACAGAGAGAGATACTGATATACACAGAGACGTACAGGGAGAGAGATACAGAGATACACAGAGGTACAGGGAGAGAGTTACAGAAATGCAGAGAGAGGGGTACAGGGAGAGAGATACAGAGATACACAGAGATGTACAGGTAGAGAGGTAGAGAGATACACAGAGAGGTATAAGGAGAGAGATACTGAGATATACAGAGAGGTACAGGGAGAGTGATACAGAGATACAGAGAGAGGTACAGGGAGAGAGATACAGAGAGAGGTACAGGGAGAGAGATACAGAGATACACAGAGAGGGACAGGGAGATAGATACAGAGATACAGAGAGGGACAGGGAGAGAGATACAGAGATACAAAGAGAGGTACAGGGAGAGAGATACAGAGATACACAGAGAGGTACAGGGAGAGAGACACAGAGATACATAGAGAGGTACTGGGAGAGAGATACAGTCACAGAGATGCACACAGAGAGGGAGAGAGAGATGCCGAGAGAATGTTTCGGAGTGAGATACAGAGAGAGGGAGGTACAGGGAGAGATTGAGATAGAGAGAGAGATAGATGGGGAGAGATAATACAGAGACAGTGGGAGACGCAGAGAGAGAGGTAATCAGAGAGAGTTATGGAGAGAGATTCTGAGAGAGATACATCGAGAGATAAAGGAGAGATTCAGTGAGAGATTAATACAAGGGAGACAGAGAGATTGAAGGAGAGGGATACACAGCGAGAGTTACAGAGAGATACAGAGAGAGAGAGAGAGAGAGAGAGAGAGAGAGAGAGAGAGAGAGACAGACAGACAGACAGATAGAGATACAGAGAGCGATACATAGAAAAAGATAAACAGAGATAGAGCGAGACATACAGAGAGAGATACAGAGAGAGATACAGAGACAGAGATACAGAGAGAGAGAGAGAATGAGATACAGAAAGAGATAGAGAGAGAGAGATTTAGCGAGAGATACAGAATGAGATAAAGAGAGAGAGAGAGAGAGAGAGAGATACAGCGAGAGATACAGAGAGAGGTACAGAGAGAGATACAGGGAGAGATACAGAGAGAGAGATACACACAGAGAGATACAGAGAGAGCGATACGGAGCGATACGGAGGGAGATACGATGCAGAGATATACAGAGATACAGAGGCAGAGAGATGCTTAGAGAGACAGAGAGAGAGAGAGATACAGAGAGAGAGTTAGATATAGTCAAATATATGTACACAGAGAGGTAGAGAGAGATACTGAGAGAGATACAGAGTGAGTTACAGAGAGAGAGATACAGAAATAGGTACAGAGAGAGGTAAAGAGAGGGATTCAGAGAGAGATACAGAGAAAGATACAGAGAGAGATACAGAGAGAGATACAGAGAGAGATACAGAGAGATATACAGAGAGAGATACAGAGCGACAGATACAGAGATACACAGAGAGAGATACACAGAGAGATACAGAGAGATGCAGAAACACTGAGACAGAGAGAGATACAGAGAGAGAGACATATGCAGAGAGAGATACAGAGATTAATAGAACATAGAACAGAACACTACAGCGCAGTACGGGCCCTTCGGCCCTCGATGTTGCGCCGACCTGTGAAACCATCTGAAGCCTATCTGACCTACACTATTCCATTTTCATCCATATGTCTATCCAGTGAGCACTTAAATGCCCTTAACGTTGGCGAGTCTACTACTGTTGCAGGCAGGGCGGTCCACACCCCTACTACTCTCTGAGTAAAGAAACTGCCTCTGATATCTGTCCTATATCTATCACCCATCAATTTAAAGCTATGTCCCCTCGTGTTGGTCATCACCATCCGAGGAAAAAGACTCTTACTGTCCACCCTATCTAACCCTCTGACTATCTTATATGTCTCCATTAAGTCACCTCTCAGTCTTCTCCTCTCTTATGAAAACAACCTCAATTCCCTGAGCCTTTCCTCGTAAGACCTTCCCTCCATACCAGGCAACATCCTAGTAAATCTCTTCTGAACCCATTCCAAAGCTTCCACATCGTTACTATAATGTGGTGACCAGAACTGCACGCAGTACTCGAGGTGCGGCCGCACCAGAGTTATGTACAGCTGCAGCATGACCTTGTGGTTCCGAAACTCAATCCCCCTGCTTATAAAGGCTAGCACACCATATGCCTTCTTAACAGCCCTATTAACCTGGGTGGCAACTTTCAGGGATTTATGTACCTGGATGCCGAGATCTCTCTGTTCATCTACGCTACAAAGAATCTTGCCATTAGCCCAGTACTCTGCATTCCTGTTACTCCTTCTAAAGTGAACCACCTCACACTTTTCCGCATTAAACTCCATCTGCCACCTCTCAGCCCAGCTCTGCCGCTTATCTATGTCCCTATGTATCCTATAACATCCTTCAGCACGATCCACAACTCCACCGACCTTCGTGTCATCTGCAAATTTACTAACCCATCCTTCTACACCCTCTTCCAGGTCATTTATAAAAATGACAAACAGCAGTGGCCCCAAAACAGATCCTTGCGGTACACCACTAGTAACTGAACTCCAGGATGAACATTTGTCATCAACCACCACCCTCTGTCTTCTTTCAGCTAGCCAATTACTGATCCAAACCGCTAAATCACCTTCAATGCCATACTTCCTTATTTTCTGCAATAGCCTACTGTGGGGAACCTCATCAAACGCCTTACTGAAATCCATATACACCACATCAACAGCTTTACCCTGATCCACCTGTTTGGTCACCTTCTCAAAAAACTCAATAAGGTTTGTGAGGCATGACCTACCCTTCACAAAACCGTGTTGACTATCGCTAATCAACTTGTTCTTTTCAAGATGATTATAAACCCTATCTCATATAACCTTTTCCAACATTTTACCCACAACCGAAGTAAGGCTCACAGGTCTATAATTACCAGGGTTGTCTCTACTCCCCTTCTTGAACAAGGGACAACATTTGCTATCCTCCAGTCTTCCGGCACTATTCCTGTCGACAAAGACGACATAAAGATCAAGGACAAAGGCTCTGCAAACTCCTCCCTGGCTTCCCAGAGAATCCTAGGATAAATCCCATCTGGCCCTGGGGACTTATCTATTTTGACATTTTCCAAAATTGCTAACACCTCCTCCTTTTGAACCTCAATTCCATCTAGCCTGGTCGACTGAACCTGAGTGTTCTCCTCGACAACATTGTTTTTCTCCAGTGAAAACACTGACGAAAAATATCCATTTAACACTTCCCCTATCTCCTCTGATTCCACACACAACTTTCCACTACTATCCTTGATTGGCCCTAATCTTACTCTAGTCATTCTTTTGTTCCTGATATACCTATAGAAAGCCTTAGGGTTTTCCTTGATCCTCTCCGCCAACGACATTTCGTGTCCTCGCCTCGCTCTTCTTAACTCTCCCATTAGGTCCTTCCTGGCTAACTTGTAACTCTCAAGTGCCCTAACTGAGCCTTCATTTCTCTTCCTAACATAAGCCTTCTTCTTCCTCTTGACAAGTGCTTCAACTTCCTTCGTAAACCACGGTTCCCTTGCTCGACAACTTCCTCCCTGCCTGACAGGTTCATACTTATCAAGGACTCGCAGTAGCTGTTCTTTGAAAAAGCTCCACATTTCGATTGTACCCATCCCCTGCAGTTTCCTTCCCCATCCTATACATCCTCAATCTTGCCGAATAGCATCATAATTGCCTTTCCCACATCTATAATTCTTGCCTTGCGGTATATACCTATCCCTGCCCATTGCTAAAGTAAACATAACCGAGTTGTGATCACTATCACCAAAGTGCTCACCTACATCTAAATCTAACACCTGGCCGGGTTCATTACCCAGTACCAAATCCAATGTGGCCTTGCCCCTTGTTGGCCTGTCTACATACTGTGTCAGAAAACCCTCCTGCACACACTGCACAAAAACTGACCCATCTATAGTACTCGAACTATAGTATTTCCAGTCAATATTTGGAAAGTTAAAGTCCCCCATAACAACTACCCTGTTACTCTCGCTCCTGTCGTGAATCATCTTTGCAATCCTTTCCTCTACATCTCTGGAACTATTCGGAGGTCTTTAGACAACTCCCAACAGGGTGACGTCTCCTCTACTGTTCCTAACCTCGGCCCATAATACCTCAGTAGACGAGTCCTCAAGCGTCCTTTCTACCGCCGTAATACTTTCCTTGATTAACAATGCCACACCCCCCCCCCCTTTTTTTACCATCTTCTCTGTTCTTAAAGAAACATCTAAATCCTGGAACCTGCAACAACCATTCCTGTCCCTGCTCTACCCATGTCTCAGAAATCGCCACAACATCGAGATCCCAGGTACCAACCCATGCTGCAATCTCACCCACCTTATTCCGGATGCTCCTGGCGTTGAAGTAGACACACTTCAAACCAGCGTCCTGCTTGCCGGTGCCCTCTTTCGAACTTTTAACCCTATCCCTGAACTCACTATTCTCAACATCCTGTACACTGGGACTACAATTTAGGTTCCCATCCCCCTGCTGATTTAGTTTAAACCCCCCCGAAGAGCACTAGCAAATCTCCCCCCAGGATATTGGTACCCCTCTGGTTCAGGTGAAGACCATCCTGTTTGTAGAGGTCCCAACTACCCCAGAATGAGCCCCAATTATCCAGGAAACAAAAACCCTCCCTCCTGCACCATCCCTGTAGCCACGTGTTCAACTCCTCTCTCTCCTTATTTCTCACTTCACTAGCACGTGGCACGGGTAACAACCCAGAGATAACAACTATGTTTGTTCTCGCTCTCAGCTTCCACCCTAGCTCCCTGAATTTCTGTCTCAAATCCCCATCTCTCTTCCTACCTATGTCGTTGGTACCTATGTGGACCACGACTTGGGGCTGCTCCCCCTCCCCCTTAAGGATCCCAAAAACACGATCAGAGACATCACGAACCGTGGCACCTGGGAGGCAACACACCAAACGTGAGTCTCTCTCGTTCCCACAGAACCTCCTGACTGTTTTTCTAACTATGGAGTCCCCAATGACAAGTGCTCTGTTCCTCTTCTCCCTTCCCTTCTGAGCAACAGGGACAGACTCTGTGCCAGAGACCTGTGCCCTATTGCTTACCCCTGGTAAGTCGTCTCCCGCAACAGTATCCAAAACGGTATACATGTTATAGAGGGGAACGACCACAGGGGATCCCTGCACTGCCTGCCGGTTCCCTCACCCTCCCCTGACGGTAACCCATCTACCTTCTTCCTTTACTTGAGGTGTGACGACCTCCCTATAACTCCTCTCAATAACCTCCTCCGCCTCCCGAATGATCCGAAGTTCATCCAGCTCCAGGTCCCTAACGCGGCTCTCGAGAAGCTGGAGTTGGGTGCACTTCCCGCAGATGTAGTCAGAAGGGACACTAGAGGTGACCCTTTCCTCCCACATTCCGCAGGAGAAACATTCAACTGCCCTAGCCTCCATTCCCACCGAACTAACTTCCCAACTACTGAAAAATAAAAATAAAAAAACTTGTTAGTATAGCAATCCAACGGACAGAACTTTTTTTTTTGGTTAGAGGAGGAGGATGGGTGGGAGACACTACGTAAGTAGTGTTTCGGGTAAAGCTACCACTCGAGAACAGCCCCTTCACAAACCACCTCCAAATTACGCTGACCGCACTGCACGTATGAAAGTCTCCCCGGAACAGCCAATCAGAAGCTCTGCTCTGCTGCCCCCTGCTAGATGCTTGACTTCCGTCGAACTCCTCGGGTCACTGATGCAGGTGCACATTCAACTTACGCTGACCGCACTGCACGTATGCAGATTTCCCCGGAACAGCCAATCAGAAGCTCTGCTGCCCCCTGCTGGATGCTTGACTTCCGTTGAACTCCTCGGGTCACTGATGCAGGTGCACCTTCAACTTACGCTGACCGCACTGCACGTATGTAAATCTCCCCGGAACAGCCAATCAGAAGCTCTGCTCTGCTGCCCCCTGCTGGATCGGAGCGATATATACAGAGAGAGAGTTACAGATTGAGAGAGACAGAAAGATACAGAGAGAGTGATAAAGAGAGAGACAGATGGAGAGAGATACAGAGAGAGACAGAGAGAGAGAGATGCAGAGAGAGATGCAGCGAGGTACAGAGAGATGCGGAGAGATACGGAGAGAGGGATACAGAGACAGAGATACAGAGAAAGATGCAGATAGAGATACAGAGATAGATATACAGAGACAGAGAGATACGGAGAGAGCGATACAGAGAGAGAAATACTGAGAGAGAGATACAGAAAGAGATATACAGACAGATAGATACAGAGATACAGATACAGACATACCAGCCTCCCGGGACAGGTGCCGGAATGTGGCGACTAGGGGCTTTCCACAGTAACTTAATTGAAGCCTACTCGTGACAATAAGCGATTTTCATTTTTTCATTTCAGAGAAAAACTGAGAGAGAAACAGAGAGAGGTAAAGAGACAGATAAAGAGACAGATAGAGAGAGGAACAGAGTGTGAAACAGAGACAGATACAGAGAGAGAGTCAGCGAGAAAGAGACATAGAGAGAGGTACAGCGAGCGATACAGAGACAGAGAGATACTTAGAGATAAAGAGAGAGATACAGAGAGAGATAGAGAAAGAGATATAGAGGCAGGGGTACAGAGAGAGAAGTACAGAGCGAGAGATGCAGAGAGAGGTGCAGAGAGATACAGAGAGAGACAGAGAGAGATGCAGACAGAGAAACAGAGAGAGATACAGAGACAGACACAGAGACATATACACACAGACAGAGAGGTACAGGGAAAGATACAGGGGGAGGTGCACAGAGCGAGATACAGAGAGAGAGATCGAGAGAGAGGTACAGAGAGAGAGATACAGACACAGAGAGATACTTAGAGAAAGAGAGAGAGATACAGAGGGAGGTACAGAGAGAGATACAGAGAGAGATACAGAGAGAGAGACACACAGACAGAGAAACAGGGAGAGATACAGGCAGAGGTACAGAGAGAGATACAGAGACAGATACAGAGACAGATACACACAGACAGAGAAGTACACAGAGAGATACAGGGAGAGGTACACAGAACGAGATACAGAGAGAGAGATCAAGAGAGAGAGAGAGAGAGATCAAGAGAGGGAGGTACAGAGAGAGAGATACAGAGACAGAGAGAGATACTTAGCGATAGAGAGAGAGATACAGAGAGGGATGCAGAGAGGGATTCTGAGAGTGATACAGAGAGATACAGAGAGAGATACAGAGAGATACAGAGAGAAATACAGAGAGATACAGAGAGAGTGGTGGAGAGATACAGAGACATATACAGAGACAGATACACACAGACACAGATAGAGAGAGAGATACAGAGGGAGGTACAGAGAGAGATACAGAGAGAGATACAGAGACAGAGACAGACACACTGAGACAGAAAGGTACCGAGACAGACACAGGGACAGATACACACAGACAGAGAGATACAGAGAGAGATGCAGAGAGAGGTGCAGTGAGATACAGATAGAGAGACAGAGAGAGATACAGACAGAGATACAGAGAGAGATGCAGACAGAGATATAGAGACAGATACAGAGACATATACTCACAGACAGAGAGGTACAGGGAAAGATACAGGGAGAGGTACACAGAGCGAGATATAGAGACAGAGACAGATACAGAGACAGACACACTGAGACAGAGATGTACCGAGATACAGATAGAGATACAGATCGAGATGCAGACAGAGATACAGAGAATACAGAGACAGATACAGAGACATATACACACAGACAGAGAGGTACAGGGAAAGATACAGGGAGAGGTACACAGAGCGAGATACAAAGAGAGATACAGAGACAGAGACAGATACAGAGACAGACACACTGAGACAGAGAGGTACCGAGACAGACACAGGGACAGATACACACAGACAGAGAGAAACCGAGACAGATGCAGAGAGAGGTGCAGAGAGATACAGAGAGAGACAGAGAGAGATACAGACAGAGATACAGAGAGAGATGCAGACAGAGATACAGAGAGATACAGAGACAGATACAGAGACATATACACACAGACAGAGAGGTACAGGGAAAGATACAGGGAGAGGTACACAGAGAGAGATACAGAGAGAGAGATCGAGAGAGAGGTACAGAGAGAGAGATATACAGAGACAGAGAGACACAGAGATAGAGAGAGAGATACAGAGGGAGGTACAGAGAGAGATACAGAGAGAGAGATCGAGAGAGAGGTACAGAGAGAGAGAGATACAGAGACAGAGAGATACTTAGAGATAGAGAGAGAGAGATACAGAGGGAGGTACAGAGAGAGATACAGAGAGAGATACAGAGAAAGACGCACACAGACAGAGAAACAGGGAGAGGTACAGGCAGAGGTACAGAGAGA